>NC_090876.1:6983153-6985653 GCF_036669935.1 Montipora foliosa
AACGAATTAATATATTCAAGTTGCACATTATGGTATTAAATTGGCTAAATATTAATTATAGAAAAAGAAAACCCCGTTATTCCAGATAAGTGTTTGTAAAAGGAACTGTTGATTTAGTAGAAACAAGGAAAGTCGATTCTGTTGGTCACGCATTTTCTGTAAATCTTCATTTGACAAAAAAGTGAAATTGAGAAAAAAAAAAAGTCTTGAGCATCCTATGCTACTGAATATAACCGATACTTAAGGAATGCATAGCTCACGAAATCAAATTCCATAAAATGAACACCATGAAATCGGAGAAAAAATACGGAATGTCACAGTTTGTGATGGAAATATACGGATGTGGTGCCTTAAGGTTTTCGCTATTCACCTTTGTTTCACAAAAAAGAGATGAGCCATTGTGTTACCACTTGATGCCCAGCGTAATTAACAATAGACATTAACCATTTCTTGCTAATTTGATGTGCAGGGCTTGCCGGGACAGACAGGACGACGAGGCTCAGAAGGTTTTCCTGGACCAAAGGTACACGAATCATGTCGTAGGCGTTCGTTTACCTTTTCAAATCTAACACACGCAGGCTGTTTTCACAAATAAGGTGACATGAGCCGCATGAGATTGCAGAAAATAAATTTGATCTTTTGAAACTCGAGCCAATGAGAGGTTCAATTGTTATTTATCAGTAACATGACTTCGAACTGCTTTTGTTTCGTTTCTGTAGGGCGTGGAAGGAAGACATGGAGCACCAGGCCCCTCCGGCTATGTTGGTGCTGAGGTGAGGTCATCGTATAACTTTCACGGGCGTTTACCATTTGCGCGGAAAATCAGGTTGGAATGGAACACTAGTAATGGTACAGGATTTTCCCGGTGTGGCGTTTCGCCAGGCCCGAGTCTCTCGCGGCTGGAAGAAGACAATAACAAATCAAAATGGCGGCTGTATCTGCAGCGTCGAAACGCGAGAAAAGAGGCGGAAGTGAACCGTGTCGAGTGGGAGTTTACAAATGGTACAGAAATTTTCCGGTCATTTCGGTTGGAACGGGAAAAGAGGAATACGTCTGAGGATTTCCATCTTTTTCGGAAACTTTCCGGTGGAAAATGAGCTGTACCATTTGGATTTCCAACGCTCCACGTCTAGCAATAGAGCTTGTTTCTTCGTGACAATTGTACATTGTATCTTTTAGGGGTTTAAAGGACACCCCGGAGATCCTGGAAATCCGGTAAGTATGATGGCATCCCAAATTGTCTGTAAAGATTAAGCCTGGAAAAAAAGCTATGATAAAATGACAGATATTTTTTTAAAAGCACTGATTTTCATTTGTGACTGAACGGCGGAGCCTGTAACCAAGAGAGTACCTGGTTATAGACCGAATACAAAAATGGACGCCAGTAAGTTATTGTTTTATCTTTGTGCAAATCAGCCTGACTTGCCTCGTTTTTCAGACAATTTTCGTTCAATTTTACACGTGCTAACGAGGCCAGTAAGGTTAGACAAAAGACAAAAGAATCATTTATTGGCGGCCATTTTTGCATTCGGTCGATGACAAGAAGAAAATAAAAGAACATCGTAGGCAAATGAAATACCAAATAAAGCCACTGACAAAAGTCAAGTACGAGTAGCACGTAAACTTTGAAAGCCGGAAGGCAAAATTGAGTAACGTCTTCCAAAAATCCAATACGTTAGAGGAAAAGCTAAATACGCGAGCTTAAACGTAAGCGTACACAGGAAATAAGGTTTTGTCAAATCGAACGCAAAAGTAAGTGATAATGAGGGTTAAAGGTGCAGAAACAAACTACGCGGTGACAAGCTGAAACTAAATTACAATTGTTCTTAATGGCGTAGCGACGGAAAAGGTTTCGTTTTGTTCACTCCTCAACTATTGTATGCAATAGAGTAATGGCTATTTAACAACGAGCATTGTGCTTAATTTTTTCCGCCGTACTCGATGCTACGGATTCGGAATGAAAACAAACTCGTCTGATCCGGTCTGCTTTGACTTAGTCCAGCTCGTGACAGCGGATTACGACTTTGTGTATCGCTTTTCATAAACCAGAGTCTCAAGCGTTCTTCCACAGTTCTTTACCCCAAAATAGAGCACGTGCATGGTATCTCTCTTGTTGACCTGTTCTTTGTCGATATTTACCTTTAGGGACCAAGAGGACCCCAGGTAAGTGAAACGACGCATCTTGTTTTATGTCCTTTGTCTTATCTATCAAGACGCGAGAGTGGTTAATTTGGACCCATCCTTGCTTCGACCGCCTTGATAGCGCTGAAGCGCACATTGGCAAAAGCTCTCAATTTTCTGCACCTCATATATGTATATATATGTATACGAGAAGAAGAAGGGTGTAGCCATGCCTCGATAGATAATGTAGTGAGGAATACTTGTGATACTTGCGGCTCTTCAACAAGAACTAACCAATGCCCAGCAAAAAACTGTGTATACAAAATCAAATGCTCGCACTGCTACACGGTTTATATCGGTGAAACAAGTAGATTCAACT
>NC_090876.1:6990653-6993153 GCF_036669935.1 Montipora foliosa
TGTGGACATTCATATTCACAAGAACAAGGGTTATTTTATACAACATCTCAAGCCGGCCAATATATCTTCCTTTTGTTTTCAAGAGAAAGGATGAAAGGCATGGCATTCGATCACTTATAAGATGGCCAGAAAAGGAAATGAAACTAATCAGACTATACGAAAACTTTTCCGAGTTCACTGGACTCATTTAAGTTTTGGCATCTCGGCCGCTGAAGTTGTTAATATCTTGAATGTTGCTCATTTACAGGAATATTCAGAGGTAACGGACAGTGATGAATATTATGAAAATTTTGAGGTAAACATTTAAATGAATTTTTTTTTTTTGTAAATCGTATTTTAATGTTCCATAGCTGTCTTTCGCTTAGAAAACGCTTTCCTTTCCGGCAACGTGCTTGTGTGGTCTTTAGTCCATTTTTCCAGAAACTAAGGAGTTTACTCGCAGTACGCTGTGATAGCTGAACGTCGACGGCAAAAATATCGTCACAAAACAAAATATGAGAGATTTTAGGTGACGACGACAGCTACGCGAATGGCAATTCCACGAAACAATGATGCTATTGGTTGAAACAGGAGAATTGCACGTGCTGCACGTTCGCCGCGCCTTTTAGTACATTTTTGTGCCGTATTAGGCACGTGAAATCCACGTGAAATCACCCCATTTAGGGTTTTGACCACAGCGTGAGCATATATGCAACAGGGAAATGTTCATTCTCTTTCTTTTTTCTTCTTTTAGTTAAAGTATACTTCCCCCTTTTTGTACAACGTAGACATTAAAAGGGCGCAAAGTCGTTTTCGTTGTCGTAGGAGTCGTCGTTTCTTAAAGTGCCCCTGTGACCGAAAAATCAATTCATATTTTTCTTTGGATTTCAAAACTATGTTAACAAAACACTAAGTGACCCACGTTTTAAGCCTTGATTTCAAAAAGACACCTTTATTTTAACTGTAATTTTCCTATTTAATGGTCCGCCATTACTAACATTATGTTCTTGAGAGAGCTGGATCGAGGAGAAAATGACGTCAAAGGCTCACTAGTTTAAGAATGCAATACGTGTGTACGCCGCAGAATTAATATGCAGCACGGGGGTTTTGGGCTTTCAGACTTTTACACTCACGCTTTGCATATATAATAAGCTGCGTTTACACGCTGAAATTTTAAGCTAGTGAGCCTCTGACGTCACTTTTCCCTGGATCCAACCGTCTGAGGTCCAATCGGTCAGTTTTGAACGTGAGTAATGGCGGACCGTGAAAACCAAAACTTACGCTCAAAGTAAACGGCCTTTGGATAAAAATCAAAGCTCAAATTTTGCCAGTCAGGTGTTAAGCAAACACACTTTCAAAATCTGAAGGAAAAAAGGAAGTGGTTTTTTGATCACAGGGGCACTTTAAATTCCCAAAAGGAGGTTTTCACGTGACGTCACCGACGTTAGCTCGTGGCCAAAAAGAAAAGATCTCTCATTAGCTTCTTTTGTTCGACCACCAGAAGCCGTACATTTCTCTATTGTTCATGGGGTCCTTCAGTGGTTTGCAACCAATCTCTAAGAGACACAGACAACAATGATGCAATGTGCAATCGCTGGTGGAAGAACAAAAAGAGCTAATGAGAGATCTCTTGTTTTCCTCCACCAACATAGCGGCGATGACGTAACGTGAAAACCACTTATTTAATGAACGAAAATAGGGACTCTGTACGCCCGCACGTGCGTTTTATATTTTGATGTACACCTTTGCCGTCTTTTGTAGAACAACCAATAGGCCAATTTCGATAACAAAAATTCAGTCCTAAACTAAAGGCATTATCTCGAGGCTCTGGGGAATAAACCCTTACGAATCCTTTTAGTTATTCCCCAGAGCCTCGAGATGATGCCTTTTGTTTGGGACTGAATTTTAATATTTCGAAATTGGGCTGTTGTTCTGGTGGCCTGAAGACTTAGTTAACAATTTAATTGATTGTTTCTATATTGAATTGATAAGTCGTAAATGATCCTTTTAAAAATAACATTTTTGTTTTGTCATAATCTCTCCGTAACCAGACCAAAGAAGCGTTTGATTTTTGGCATAGAGGTTTGGACTTCGTCGTCGCTAACTATAAAAGACAAAATGGGACAAAGCAATACCCTGCGCGTTCATGTCGGGAACTGCACCTGGACTACCCAAAACTTTCCAGTGGTAAGTTCACCATAAAACATTAATCTGATAGCCACTACACTTTATGAAATGTTTTGAAGTGTTTATGAAGTGTATTCAACGCCTTAGCTTCACGCCAAACTTTTAACGTTCCTTATCATCACCTCTTCTTCCTTTTTACGTATTAATTTCGTCACTGTCAGTTTCAAATGATCGAATGCGCGTAAGTTGGGTTTAATTCTGGTATGGATTTTACTCCCTGTTTTGAGGTACACATTTATACGTTACCTAGGATGGAGGCAAACTTTCACCTTTCGTTTTCATAAACACTAGCAAGCGTAATTAATTAAGGCCTGGCCAAACGCTCGCAACATTT
>NC_090876.1:6998153-7010653 GCF_036669935.1 Montipora foliosa
AAGAAATATTTATTTGGGAATAAAAACGAAACAAAGCTTTCACGCTTTTCGCTACTCGAGGACTATTACTAATAGTCCTCTAGTAGCGTAGCCAATCAAAATGCAGCATTTGCATTAGTCCACTAGTTGGGTGATACTAATATAGCATATCAAATTAATTGTGTTTAAATATTGTCCTTGAGCAGCTAGCGGTGTGGTGGTCAAGCGGTTAGGTGATGGGTTAAATTAATCAACATTCCCAGGTTCGAGTCCTATGTCCATACACTTGGGTTGTCTTCTCAAACGAATATGACCACAAGGCCTGGGACACAGTGCCCAAAATTAACAATAATAGTCAATTCTGAGCAAATTAGCAATTGTGTATATCCGATAAATTTTGGGTGGACGATGGGTTGGTTACCAAACTTCACGACAAAGCTAAACATTTTAAAATCAAAGTCTACGCTTTATTAATCTACCTTAGGCCTAATTACTCTTCAGCAATAATATTCTATGGGAGAGTTAAATAAATCTCTTTTTTTTTTTGCGAGAGCGGTGTCTTGATCTTCAGTGGTGAAGCGATTGAAGCGGTTGCTATAGAGTTGAAACTCCAGTTTCAAATGCTATCCTCGGGTACGATTTTTATCTTCTTTTTTTCTCTGCCACCATAAGTCCTTGGACACAATGTCCGAATTTATCTGATATACACAATTTGGAATTAATTAGCAATTGTGTATATCAGATAAAAATGGGGAGGAACGTCTCTCCCTTCTCCCGCCCCAGCTTTCTCTCGGCTTCGCCGCTCGAAACCGCCAGCGACGCAGGCCAGCAAATTAGCTGGCTATGTGCATTCTTTTGCCTCGGCTTTTCCTGGCTGTTTCCATCTTTTCTGATTTTATTATCACATCAAAAACGTTAAAAAATGGCCAGCTACCAAACGCTAATGACTTCCAGAGAAAAATGTTTCCCGCCTCTTCTAAAACTTCCTCCTCTTCTAACTATCGCCTCTTCTAAAACGGTCTTAATTAATATTCGCGAAGAAACATATTAGACTTGGTCAGTGTAAAACGCAGACTGCAGACTGCAGACCAGGGGTAAAAGGCAGACTGAGGTTATAACGTAACTGTTGAAAAAGCCCAAACCCCTTAGAAATGCTAACCTTAGGCCTAATTAGGCCTAAAACAATATTTAGGCTTAACTGTTAGCATTTCTAATGGCTTTGGGCTTTTTCAACAGTTAAATTATAACCTCAGTCTGCATTTTATCCCCAGTCTGCAGTCTGCAGTCTGCGTTTTACACTGACCGCATTAGATTTCAGATTTCAAATTGTGTCCGTTTTAGACGGGTTTATGGCTTACGAATTTTTACGATGTCGTTGTTTGTCGTTTCCACTCATAAAGCGAAGCAAGGCCGGTGACTCATGGCGATCTCGTCCCACAAATTGCTCTCGCATCACAAAGCAACGGACCGAATCTCAATCACTATCGATCACTATCACATCAACTCCACTCGCACGTGCACCGCGATTTTTGACGGATAAATTCCAAATAATGTTCGGCTTTTTATAATCTTCCCATGCGCTCCGCCTCTTTGCGTCGCTACGGCCGTTATAGTGTGATGGCGATCATATTACATTGTGCACTCTCATTGGCCAGTTTGAAACACCTTGCCAAAGATTGTGCAGAATGTAATATGATCGCCGCAAGAGCAATTTGTGGGACGAGATCGCCGCGAGTCACCGGCCTTGCTTCGCTTTATGAGGGGAAATACAAACAACGACATCTTAAAAATTCGTAAGCCACAAACTCGTCTAAAACGGACACAGTTTACGCTCCGATCGCATGGAAAAGATGAGGACAACCGTACGTAGAGCTAAGTGAAGTTTATTTCTGCATTTACAGCTTACTTTAGCATTTATAGGCTCAAACTTAATCTTCCCATAAAAAGTCAATAAATCGTATACCAAACTTGCGCTCCCCCTGATCTGCGCCCAAAAGTATTTTAGCACCCTCTTTGGAATGGCGTTCATATTCTTGTGTCGCGTGGGTGTTGATCAAACGCGATGTCTTTTAACTCGGAATACATGTATATGGGAGCCTAGGCACGACATTTTTGAGCTGCGGACGACAACCGGAAGTGAGCTATTGTAGTTCCTTTTTAACTTGTCTCGACCCTACCACATTTATATTGCAATGTATCTTTTTACTATCAGAGAGGATCAGTTTAATAAGTAATCTGGGAAAGACTTCTGTCCTGGCATGCAAAATGTTCCCTTCCGGTTTCCGTCTGTGGCTAAACGCCTCTCGTGCTTAAGCTCCCGATAATGTTGCGCTAACGAGGTTTCTTCATTACAAAAATAGCCTGTCAGATTATGATTATTGCTAGTGGTAATCTCGGATTATTGAAGTGCGTTCGACAGTCGCTTTTAAAGTAAAAACTGTCCCTTACGTCATTTGCGCGTGTGTGACGTGTCAAAACCGAAATGCGAATACATGTATGACGTAATTCAAGATGACCCTGAACCTATGCACTGGATACCCAAGATTAGATATTGCATTCTCCTATTGAATTAGTATTTGTAATTATTTCACATGTCTAAGACATCAGCTTTAATTTCTTTTAATATTTTAGAAAGAGGAGTCATTCGGAAACCAAGCGGTGATGGAAATAAACACAAAGAGAAAGGACGCTCTACCGATCGTAGATGTCGCCCCGACACACATTGGAGAAGTACCTCATGAATTCATCCTCGAAATCGGTCCTGTCTGTTTCGTGTATTAACACCATTTAATTGCAGACGTAAATCCTGTAAAATTTTTGTGTTAAATTTAAGTTCCTTTTGCGAATGATGGAGTTTAAGGCACTCACACTTAGTGCATCGGTTTTGCCATTTGATAAGGCATAACTAACAGCTGGAGGTTTTTTAAATTTAACTTTTTTTATTTTTTATTTTTAAGAGGACTGTAATGGCAGTCATTATGGAGACTTTTATATACTGAAGTCTAATACAAGTTATTAAATTCGAGCGTTGTATGGAATTTGCAAATTTATTTGAATTATAAACTATTTATTTTTAGTATGACAGCTATATAGTTTTCTTTGCGATCCTTATGAGTTAAAAACACACACTGCAAGAATCCATGGAAATCGTCCTTTACACTAAACTACACCCCCCACCCTCCCCCTCTCCCAAAAAAGAAGGAAAAGAAAAAAAGACTAGTTCCTACAACAACTGAAAAGCAGATCTTGCTTTACAGTATATTTGAAAAGACGTATTTGGGAGGAGATTTGCACACTTTAACTTTTATACAATTGTTTGCTCTTCGAAGAGCCATGAGAATGTCAACTTTCTCCACGCCAAAATTCAACCGGTGAAGAAATCGGTTGCTGGTGGTCCATGTTGTATCCGATCTGGTCGCAACATTAGAGTTTTTAAGATTGATAAGGCATGGACGAAAAAGAGCATTTTATTATTTATCACACACGAAGGAACTGACATGACCTATTTGTTACAGTACTTGACAGGGTCGTGTTTCTTTATCCAAAAGTGGCCTTATACACCATCAGCCTTTCGGAAATCCGGCCACATTTTGCCGCAGGGAATACGGAAGACCATAACATCGGCAACTTCAAACCCTTCTCTGTGCAAAATAATGCGTCGGCCCTTCCATAGCTAGACACGTCCGACGGAATCTTTTAACAAGGAAATGGTTTACAGTCGGTTATACTTGACCTACCAGTGGAAACGTTTCTTCGTGACACACGTGTGGTTCTTTATCCTAAAGTGGCCTCATCGGCCTTTTTGAGACCACGCAAATCCGGCCACATTTTGACTATAACAGCGGAAACTTAAAACCCTCTGTGCAAAGTAATGCGTGGAACCTTTATGGGCACTTAAAACGTCCGACTGAATTTTTTTAACCTGGAAGTGGTTTACAGTCGGTTCCATGATATGAGATAGCAGAGGAAATCCTTTCTTTGAGGAAAGAAAAAACAGTTCTTTGTTGTTATAGAAAACGAACCAGTGACAAACTCAGCTATCGCTTCGTGTGCTACTTTTTGTGGTAGTGCACTACACTTCATGTCTATGCCCGCAGCGCGGGCGTAAATTACGAAAATAAACAGTTTTGTTGGAAGCGTGCTTGAATTTCAACAAAAGAACCTCATAATCGGCAAGAATTTGTGACGCTGATAAATAACAAAGAAGCTTCTATTTTTAAAACGATAGAATTGCCTGGTTATAAATAACTTCGGTCGTCATTGACTTTGCAGAAACAATGGTCAGTCTCAAGAGTTGAACGATTGTGATCTTTGTGTTGAATTCGCACATCTCTTGTCGAACTTTGTATAAACAATTGAAAGAAAAAAAAACTACCTAAAACAAAAACCCTGTGTCTTGCCACCATTTTCTCGGAGATGTAACCTTTGTTTCGAGAGTTGACATGTTAGTAACACGCAAGGTAACTTGATCACAGGCGGTCGCTGAAATCGATGTCACTTTACTTGCGCAAAAAGTACAAGTAGCAAAAGTCTCCCAAAATGTTATTCACTGATGGTAACTTTTTATATTCGCGGCACAAAATTTATGTTGTTTTTTTTGTCGCAAATTTTGTTGCTGATGGCAATTGTTTTATTCTGGAAACAGGTGCTTGTTGTTGCAAGGACTAGTTTACACGGTGGAACCAAGTGCGGGGACAAATCTCTTCGAAATATTGACACGATAAGTAAAGTTTGAGTCCCCTTATTGTCCAAAGAAAAATATTAAAGTTTGTTACTCTCTCTTTCTCATAACCTAAAAAATTCTTTTTTTCTCGCATTGGGTTACCAAGATTTTGGGACCCCCCAAAAATGCTTGGGACCCCAATTTGGCCAGACACGCGGTTCCCAGGCCCCAGATTGAAAAATCTTAGCGCCATCTCTGGACCTGGCTTAGAATTTTCGGCCATATGCAAGTCGTATATTTTCAGGTCTCCCATCCAGATACTAACCCCGACGGATAGGGCTTACCGCAAGTTAACTTTTATCGTGAAGCTGTCAGACGCTCAGAGTAGACGCTTGAACTTCAATTCAAGCCAGATCCTCAATTGGTGGAAGCCAATGCAAATGCCCTTCGATCAGGCATGGACGAATCAAGCAGATTTTTGAAATTACAGGAGCGACATGAACAAGCAGCAGTGCAGGCTCTCACTCACGTCAATGGAAATATTCCATGGCTATCTTTAGCCAGCTCCCGTTTGCCTCGATCCAAAAAAAAAAACCATTAGAGCTACATATTACGTCAACTCAAAGACAACTTAAATCTCCTGGAAAACCAAACGCAGCTCGGTTGACAGTTATCAAATAAAGCACCGTGTCAAGTTACTGCACTGCCACACGTACGCACTGCATGCCTATCTTTGAGTCCTGTAAATGACCACGCGAACATGTCAACATGAGGTTCCTATCCATGCAAAAGAGACAAAACAACAATAGCAACTCTCATCCCTCTCTTGTGGCCTCCTAGCATCATAACTCTGTACACACACGACTGCACTTGAATCTGTATAAAGAACCGTGCCTACTATTGTTATTGCGCATACGTTCTGCGCATCTCGAGATACCCGGATTTCCTATGGGTGATACAGGGATATTTTTGCGCGGTTCAAAACTATGCGGAGAAAGCAGAACTTAGAAAGTGCTCTTGTTATCCAAAAAGAAAATAGGCGGCGGGTAACCACACATTTTTCAGAGATAATTACGCTTCAATTTGGAAAAGAACACCATACATTGCTTTGTATTTCAAAGCTTTTTGCAAATATTGTTGATTAATTATTATCTTCGAAAAATGCGTGGCTACCCCCAATTTTCTTTTTGGATTTCAGTAACACTTGTTAAGATCTGCTTTTCCCGCATATTCAATAAACCGCGCAAAAATACCTTTGAATTAGTAGGCACCGTCCTTACTAAGGAGCTTAAGCACGCGCGTTTTTGAGACGCGGATGGCAACCGGAAGTGAACATTTCGCATACCAGGACAGTAGTTTCTCCCAGATTTTTAAACGAATCATCGCTAATAGAGAAAAGATACTTAGCAATATAAATGTGAAGTTGAGGTTTTAAAACCGTTGCAAAAACAGTGGACGGTAAGTCCGGGCGGTATAAGTCTTGCACAGCGTTGAATCAAAGAAGATCGTGATCAGTCAAAATTGATTAACTAACAAATATTTATGAAAGTCACGTAGACTACTGCACGACTGATAAAACAACACGAAAATGTATTTTTTAACGAAATTTCGCCTTGCCAATACCAGCCTTCATCATGTTTATTTGGAGATAGAACATATATATACATGTTATGAAGTAATTGAAGAAGATTTGAAATGATAACGTAACGTCATATAGCTACTGGATAAACAAAACAGTGTAAATTATGTAATCTTCACTATATCGGGGAAACGTTGCCTTAAAGATCATTTTAGGGACCTTAAGATCTACGACGGCAACGTCGACGAAAACGTCACCTCAAAATAGAACTTTGCTCTAGTAAAAGTATTTCACGATTATTCCATCTTGTTCACGTCGTACAATGTGGGCGAAGTTTCAGGCTGAACATAGAGAATGAAAGATTCTCTGTTGCATGCTAACGTTGTCGTCAAAACCTAAAATATAGTGATTTCACGTCGTCGTCACGCACATTTTCATGTGTGTGCACATGTTGTGATTTTGTCGCTGCAACATGTCGCGCGCTGCAACATGACCCCTCGTGTCTGCCCACCTTAATGAGAGATCTTTTGTTTTCGTCCACCAACATGGAGGCGATGACGTCACTTGAAAACCACCTACCTATGTATATATTTTGTAAATTCGTTGGATCTCCAAATAAACCTGATGAAGGCTGATATTGGCCAGCCGAAATATCGTTAAAAAATACAAAAATACATTTTCGCGTTGTTTTATCAGTCGTGCAGTAGTCTACTTGACTTTCATTTGTGTGAACTGCTCACTTCCCGTTCCTCAGTGTCCGTTGTTGCCGTCTCGCCGGAGCACGCGACTCACATTCGAACCCAAAACAAATGTTCTTTCAGCCGTACGACTAAAGACGACAAAAACCTGTGCCTATACTGATCCGATGACAAGCCAAACAAAACAACGCATCAATTCAAGCCGGATCCTCAATTGGCGGAAGCCAATGCAAATGCCCTTCGATCTGGCATGGACGAATCAAGCAGATTTTTGAAATTACAGGAGCGACATGAACAAGCAGCATTGCAGGCTGTCACTCACGTCAACGGAAATATTCCATGGCTATCTTTAGCCAGCTCCCGTTTTCCTCGTCCATATAAGGAGTAGTTACTGTGGAGTGAAGTGAGCCACTTCTCTCTAAATACTTTTCTGTATACTAGAAAATTCGAAAAACAACTGATATGTCATTTCCGTAGTGTACCGAGATATGCTCTTAATTAAAATGGCACGTTCGTTCATAGCTACCATTCCAAGCATGTTTATAAAATAATTTTATAGGGTTATGAAAAAGTACATTGATTTGTATCGCTTTTCACGCGACGCACCTTTATCACAAAGTAGGCGGGCTGCTCCAGATGTCAATACGACATTGAATGTTTTAATTACCTCGGGTTCTTTCACCTTCATAATCATATAGGCAATTCATCAATTAGTTACATTTGCTTTATCCTGTAGGGCGAAAGGTGGGCGTTCCAGAGAGAGTATTCCTTCCCGCCATTATAGACGCTTCACGAAAAGTTTTATGGGCGCGAAAATTTTTCGAAACCTCCTTTCGGCGCTCTGCGAAATCCCTTGGAAGCGAGCGTATTTGGGGCACCAAAATATGAACCTTAAAACGCATTTTTCTTATACCCTCGAATTGAAATAAGCCCTATTAAAAGGAATTCTTTTCATAATCCTGAAATCAGCATTTGAGAAAACAAACGGCATTCTACAAAGGGCTAAATTCTTGAAAGCCCTAAAAGTATTTGGGCGAGTTTCCTGTTCCGCATAAAAACCATTAATTCCATCATCAACTGAAACGAAATTTTGTTGTTGTTTGCTAGAATAAAGGAATCTCAGAATCTTGGTACCTTTCGGAACTTTTCAGCTTCATGCTCCATGCCGGATTGTTACTAAGCAACAGTAAAGATGACTATTGGATGGAAGGTTTCTTTGCAAATGATTGTTTAGGAGATGGCTGACTTCCTTGTTTCTCAAGAGCCCAACTTGTTTCCAGGTCAAGAGGCTCTGTTAGCAATCATCTTGAGTTGATGGAAAAGCAAACCACAAGCGTAAATAGACAGGGCCGTTTATAGGCTTTGTGGTTGCAAACTATTTACGATGGTTGACTATTTGGTATCTAATCTATTCTAGATAATTCTCAACTTTATTTCAACAATGGTAACCGCACAAAATTATGTCACGATTGTACGTGCTCCTCGTGCCCTCTTTGACGCAAATGGTTTATTTTAAGGGAACCAAAAAGGCTTGAAATAGTTTTACCAGACCGTCTGAACGGATGAACTCGACAATCAAATTAAAAACAAATATATTGATGAAATTAGCGATAAAAGACGTCAAGATTTCCACGCCTAAGATAATCCGTCAATCTTTGTTTCCGATTTTTGATAATTTTTGAAATTAAAATCGGAACAGTTTTAAATGATCGACATACTGAAGTCGAAAGGTAGAAACCTTGTTTGGATTAAATCATATCCCAAGAATATTTTTATCCTTCTATTGTCGTACAGTACGTGGGTTTAATTCTCACCCTGTTTGAAATTTTTCTATTTCCCTTTGTGGGCCTACTGTGCCCATTTCTATGCCTCTGCTGAGGGCTTCATGGAATCCAGCTTACCCTTTGATTGTGAGTTCTACAGTACAGTCAATCGGGCTGAGGTATGCATTAAAATGAACTTCAAAGCAATTAAGCTAGGGGAAATTATCTAACTTCTGATAGTATACCTTTATTAAACGAAACGAGGATTGAGTAAAATATTAACAAGTTCGTAAGATATTTGCTTAAAAGGATTTCAGGGGCACCAGGCAGATCGCCGCATGCAACCTGGTTAAAGTATGCCAAACCTGCCTGCGGCTCAAGACTTTCCGTTGGAAACATATACATTTGTTTTTTCAATAAAAACCATGAATCGTTTTCTACTTACAATGTGGGTTAATTTCCGTGAAGAGCAAGTGTGAATTAAAATGTGGCAAATATTCATGCATTCATTGGTCATTGTATTACGTGATGATTTTGAAACTAAACCAGCTTCAGGGACGTTTAAAAGATACTAGTCTTGGAAAAACCTCTGACAAAATGAATGATGCGATTTGAGCAAAAAAAAAAAAAAAAAAAACGGGGAAAAAAGCTGAAGTAATGTTTAGGTTTGGGTAGGGTGAAGTATTTGCCCCACGTACTGCTTGCGCATTATTATCAATCCGGCCCATACCAATAATTACAAAATGTGGGTTTTTCAGTCCTTCTAGAATCTTCAGGTATGCTTTCCGTGATTGCGGGAGATCGTGTTGGCAAATCAACCCGTGACTTATCCCTGTCTTTATTCTAGTCTACAAACATTTAAGAAATTACGACGATTTTCTCCACTTTATTTATGGAACTAACCTGAAGACATTTGATATAATTATCCTTGCCTTATTTGAAGTACTTTCGCGCATTAACCAATGATTGGTTAAAAGTTGTCGAATTACCAAATCCGGGCAAAAGGGTACCCTACGCACGTGAGTGCAGCCAGAAATCGTGATCAATTAGACACACGACAGCGGTGAATACCTCAAACCTCTCATTGTACTTGAAGAAGGCTGGTTTGGCCAGCCGATATATAGTACATTACTAAACAATCAATTCTACGTTTCATAGGCTCTTGCTCAAAGCATTTACTCTTCTACGTGTAATTACGACGATCAGATCAACCCGGTTGATCCAAAGTACACCGGCAGGGTTATTGTCCACGGTTGTTTGCTTAAAAACTCTGGAATATCTCAAAGTTTGTTGGAACCCAAGGAGTGCTGTGGGAAAGATCTCACTCCTCACATACTGATTCTCTCTTTCTCTTTCTCTCTCCAAAGTTAGCTTGAAATGAATCTCTGGATGGCTAGATTCCCTTTATTCTCATCGCGAGAAATTCAACTCATTCAATTTCTCGCGATATTTTTCTGCGATGTTTTCAGCTGTCGCGTTGTCAGTTCAAAGGTGGCTACACTTGCGATTTTCATCGCGCGCTGGCAACGCGACAAAATTTTAAGAAATCGCATCACCGGCACAAGCGAAAGATCGCTCGTGTAGCCGCAGCTTTAATGCCTTGCTTTTTTTTTTTTTCATAGTTTTTACATCTCTCTCGGTAGTGTTGGCTTCGCCCTTTTTGATTATGATGGTTAACTAAATGTTAATTTATCCTTTGAAAGATGAGAGTACTTGACGATCACGTCTAGGATGACGTTTGAAAGACAACGACTTGTTAGTATTAAATATTACAGCTGCATTCATCTTTCACCCTAAAGCAGCTTGGAATAGTGCCAGTCCTTTCCCCTAATCTATGCTGATCTTCCAAGGGTGTCACGGCATATCTGTGAGATTAATCATTACGCAGAGCAAATCACGCTTTTGGGAAGCAGAGCTTCTTGCTCATGGGCCATGAGCTGGGATTCCTTTTATTATCTTTGTTAACTTTGTTTTAGTATTCACGATGAACTTCTTTTTCTATTTTGTCCGCAATTTCCGCCACTCCCCGCTTTTAACACTTGTACAACGACATCCTCCAGCCCTATAATTTTGAAATTTCTCCAATTTCACATGTAATAATTTTCATCTGATTTAGCGGCAAAGCGGATGCAATGTACCACTTGCGCTTAATTGACAAATCCTTTCTTTTTCATCTTGCATCAATGGTTGCAGTCGCACTAGGGAGTTAACACCAGTGTTAAAATAAAGTTCTATTGTTCAGTGTTCCCCTTGGGAACACCACTGAGGTGACATTACAGTATAGTAAGGCTGAATATTTCGAATTACAAGAGTTCAATTGCTGTCGCTCTCGGTAACTCTCCATGCGTAAGCAGCTGGTGCTATTCCTGGATCCAAAATTATCGTACAAACACCCACTCTTTGGGGAGGGACGACCCCTTACAGCTGAGTAATTTATGACTTTTGACAGAACTAAAATATCTCGACATAGCTAAAAAGAATGGCAAACTGAGAGGCCATAAAACTACTAACCTTTTTCAGAACACACTCAAAATCAGTCGGGTGTTACATTCTTTTATATGGTAATTACTATATTACGAGTGAAAATAATTATTTTGTTCGAGCATTTCCGCTGCAAGTATCTTATCCGCCTAGACGAATGTGGGGGGTATCTATTTTTCGTCTTGGCTCAGACGTGAAATTATTTTTAAAATTAATGCAATCGAGAAAATTGGTATTAGTAAGGAAATGTAAGAAGTCTAAGAAGTCCTAATTATAGACGACTTTTAAGCCGAGACAAAGGAGACTATTTTCTTTTAAACGATTGTTGACAAAAGTTCAAAATATGTGAGGGTGAGATCGTCAGAGGCGTGCCCTTCCTGAATATCAGTTAACTTTGTTGACGTTTTATAATCTTTGGGATCAACTGTTAGCGGTTTAAATTAATCAGCACACCGTGGTACGAACACGTCCTGAGATACTTTACAAGACTAAACGGAGAACATGATGTTTACAGCGCTTTTTGTTCTGCACATTTTACTGGAAATTCCAGCCATCATCTTCGCCAAGGGTGAGAAGCAATTGTCGTAATATTTGTTTGGAATATTGTTATTAATCTGTTATTGAAATATTACAATGACAAATCGAATGTATACATTTAATTTGCCTTCAAAATCATTTACATACGGCTTGTACATGGTAATATGATGGGAGAAGAGTATGATAGTCCAGTTCAAGTTAACAAACTGCTGAGGGGCAGCAGTATCGACTAAGTTGTCGGCTTCACTCCATGGCACTGTTTTCAAACACGAGAACATCGCTCGCTTTACCGAGGACCTGGTTATCTTAAAAGGATTCGTAAAACGGAGGTAAACACGAAAACCTTTGCTAAGGATTCTTTCAAACAATTATGGTTTTAGTTTTGTTTAATTAAAAAGTAACATTGACATCAGAATGATAGACGTGTAAACAGCTTATCAGCATTTAAGATTTCAATTAAAATTAATGTTCATGAAATCATTATTCGTTAAGATCAACACTGCCTCTTGGAGTGCTACAAAAGTCATCGCCACACTTTTTGAAGGCCTTCGCTGAGTCTGGGCAGGGAACAGCAAACTTTCATATCATTTTCTCCGCAGTTCAGCTGGCAGTTGTCCTCCAACCTATTACGCACGGAATGCCAGGATTTGAGCAATCGCGTGTCTTTAGAGCAACAAACGAATCAAACACGCATTGAAAAATCATGCAATGATGCGTACTCTTGCTGCGATGGAATACTACGAATTCTTTCTTACTCTGACCGAAAAATCAAGAAGTTATCACAGGAAGGCTTCAGTTTA
>NC_090876.1:7015653-7023153 GCF_036669935.1 Montipora foliosa
GCGATGTAGGGCACCTTGTCCATTAAATTTTGTTGGGTTTTCTTGTTTCCATCTTGTTCCCTTTTTTGTGAATTTTTTGTGTGATTTCACTGTTATTACCTTGTTTCTTTGCTTGGCTCCAAGGCTTCTTGGAGACCCTGCAAACAAATGAATTTAATAAATAAAGTAACTGCAAGTGGCATTAATTTAAAAAATCACATAAACTTCTTATCTCACACAGAGGGTTGCCCGGTTCCCATTGACTTTGCAATGATTGTGGACGCTTCCGGGAGCATTAGTCGGCGAAATTTCAAGAGACTTCTGGAGTTCGTAGAGGACATGTTGGATGGCTTTGATATATCAGAGGAAGGCACCCATATAGCTATTATTGAATACAGCACTAAAGCCTCCGTCCAAATAAGATTCAATGATTTCTCTGGAGGCTTCCTAAATGCAGCTAACCTTAAGAGAAAAATTCGCCGGATACCCCATACTCGGGGTTATACATACATAGACAAGGCCTTACAACTGGCGAATACTGATGTGTTCTCTGTCAAGGATGGAATGAGACCAAATGTTACTAAAGTAAGTTAACTTTATTAGTTTAAGCAAAGACGACGGCTACGGCAACGACAACGTCACAAAGCAAGAATATGATTGGCTGAAAAAGGAAAAATACTCGTGTTGCAGGTGCAGCACGAATTTCCGTGCATTTCTTTGCCGTACTCCACAAAACAACTACGTGAAATCACCAAATTTTAGGTTTTGATGTCAACGTGAGCATATAACAACGAAACCTTCATTTTCTATTTTTACTTAAAAACTGTTCGCACCCATCCAGTTACAGGATAGTTCACCCGTATTGTTAAGGTGAACAAGACGGATTAGTATAATTAGATGGGTGATTATTGAAAATTCTCTGCGCTGATTGGTTTCACTTGAGGTGCTTATCGCGCGATAATCACCTAAGCGGTTTTTTTTTTAAATGGCCGCAAGCTGTTTTGTCGAGGGGACTGACGAAGAAATCCATTGTTTTTTGAAGAAAATGCATGTTTTGCAAATAATGACCTATGTAATTATGCTAAAACAATTATTCACCTCTGGCTCGGCGAATAGCGACTTCGTCTCGGTTTTTATTCACCGATATTCACCTCGCCTTCTGCGAATAATTGTGTATTATTAAAAACTGAACTACGGATATCAGATTTCCAGAATTTTCGTCGGCTCGCCGGTCACAGGCTATCAGTTCATATACCTGCTGTACCTAATATGGTCAAGGAACGCGTCAGCAATAAAGCGAGCTGCAAACATTTTTGCAGCTCTGATCAAGAGAAATATTGGCGGACCGGATTTGACCGAGGCAGAAATCGTCGTTTTAGAGAAAGAGTTGTTGATCCTGGAGTTTTTAATAAAACAATTATTGTACTCGGGTTTGCTGGATATAAAATGATTATACCCAACTTGGCGCGACGCGCCTCGTTGGTTATCTATCACTTCATATCCAGCGCGCCCTCGTAGAATAATTGTTAAATACTCGCGAAATACGTGCTTGCGATAGTGCTAAGTTTTAACTTAGCCAACGAGGCGCGTTGAAGTGATAGATAACCAACGAGGTGCGTCGACAAAAACGTCATTAAAAATTTTGGAGTGTCGTTTTTGTTGACGTTTCCGTTGCCGTTGCCATTGCTTAAAGGCCTACGTTCACCCGACAGGCATTGCGTCTCGTGGAACAATTTCATCTTCATATATGAGAATCCAGTCAAAGCTGAAATTCATCCAATGAGATGGCTGCGATAAGCAATGCGAATTTCTGTAACAAAAACAAAAGGCCAAAAAGCCTGTTGGTCGAAGGTGGGCCTTTAAAACTCCCCAATAAAGGAAAACGGGTCTGCTACGAAGATTGAGGCATACTAACCAGGCGCTAAATATGTACACTCTGCAGGTAGCCTTAGTGATGACCGACGGTCAACAGACAGTACAAAACAATAGTGACCTATCTTCAGACGTTCTAAGCGCGGCTGTTCAGCCTCTGAAAGACAAGAATGTCCATGTGATATCACTGGGTATCGGATCAAATACAAACTTGTTTGATCTTTTGACTATGGCTTCCTCGGACAATGATGTGTATTTGGCGGAGAACTTTGACGTACTTAAAGAACTGGCGGCCAACCTCACCCAGAATAAGTGCCCAGGTACAAAAACCTTTCATTTGCTTTGTCAACTGAATTATCAAATTATCAGATAACCTTGGGAATTATTCAAGACGTTTAGAGCGTCTAAGATGCCGGAGGCTTTTACTGCGCGGTTCTCTCAAGATATACCAGTTGTGACCTGATCCACAAGACCTTGCTCTAAGGCTCGCGGACTCGATCAGCCCAAGGGCGAGAAAAAAAAAACATAGTCCTCATCCTCGCGGTTGTCTCTTCGAAGTGTTTTTCTTTAATTCTTCGTATTCTCGAATAGCCAGAAGAGTGTACCTTTATAAATGACCTCAGGACAAGGTTTGGGTGGGGGGGAAGGACATCGTCTCTTCAAGCCCAATTTTAGATATCCATCACCAAGTTTCCCTCTATGTCTAAAGGATTTTGTAAGCATTTGCTACGTATTTCTAGCGATGTAGTAATTGTAAGGGTTTACGTTTTTTGGTGAGGGTAGATGTAGTTATTTCTCTTTACTTGAAGACCGGAGTTCAGGGGAACTCAACTTCATCATCGCGCTTATTACCCTGTAGCCTACGTGTAGCCGTACCCTTCCCCCGAAGGAAAAAACGGGAGGAGGGAGTTCCTTCGGGGGAAGGGTACGGCTACACGTAGGCTACAGGGGAATAAGCGCGATGATGCAGTTGGGGAGGGAACATTTGTTGGCGCATAAATTAACTGTACTGCATCTAATCACGCCCATATCTGGAAATATCTGATATGGAAGGTAGATAAAGTTTGGACCACTGTAGTGAGGCTCGAATGCAGCCGGCGTCATTTAAATGCCAGTGAAGCTACATAAAATGGACTCTATAGAAGGGCTCTGAGGACGAGCGCGCGGTTTGTCGCTACCCTTGAACCGTTTAAGATACCATCGTGAGACAAGAATAATTTTTTAAATGGTTTGAACCCAGGAGTGATATCAAAGCTAAGTGAATTGCGATCGACCTGATTAGTGTAGCCCTTATAATAGTCCTTCCGAGGACTTTACCAACTCGGACGATCGTGTTTCACCTAGTTATGAAAGATAATCATGTTAGTAAGTCAAATGGATATAACGAAGACTACCTATTTTAAGCATCTCAGTCTGCATAAAAAAAAAACAGGAAAAAATCAGAAATTTCTTGCTTTTTCAGTAAATGGCAACTGGTCGGATTGGGGCGAATTTTCCTCATGTTCAGTTCCCTGTGGAGGAGGAATTCAAACCCGATTTAGGGAGTGCGACAACCCCCCTCCGGCATATGGTGGCAAAGATTGTCTCGGGGAGAGCGAAGACATCCGACAATGCAACGATTTTCCGTGTCCAGGTAACTAGAAATTTGAAAGTACTTAAGAAGTGTCCGCTTTGTAATCTCGGCTCGATGTTATTTTCGTTTGCAATACAATGCTTTGTACAAACCAAGTACATTTAGCTGAAAGGTGAAAAACTTGATCCGGAATTAGGAAAATGCTTCAAACGTAAAACGCTAATAGTTTAACGATTTAATATTTAATAGATTTTCATTTAGTGGATAAATAAATGGCCTGATTATTCAATCCAGGCCAGTTATTTATCCACTAAATGAAAATCTATTTGTCTCTGAGAGCTTCACAGTCGTTTAAATATCGGTCTTCTATTTTAATGAAAAACATGGAAAATTTCTGCATTCTGATTGGTCAATGTCTCAGATGGACAATCAAATGTGAGCCTTGGATGGCGCAATTTCCGCGTGATTGCACGATACACGTGCGTTTTTTCTGATTAATATATTGGAATAGGCCCGTGGACCATTTTAACCTCGTTCCCGGGGTCCCTCATCTATGCCTCCTTTGTTGTGAAGAGAGACCCTGGGAACAAGGTTGAGGGTAATGAATAATTAACTTCACGCGTATTTTCAAAGTTTTCACAAAATTGCCTGGGTCGCGAACCGACCGAGAGGACAATTTGGACAACTTTGAAAAGACAAGTGGAGCTAATCCTTAATTGCATGTGCGAGGGCATATCGCGATTTCCCTCCGTCTTAGCCAATTAGCATTCAGTAAGTTTTCCCCGTATGTGATAAATTACAAGACCTTACAATAATCTCTTCTCCAATTTTTTTTTCATTTACACTGGTAAAATTTTTCAAAGATTACACATTGCACTCGCTCTACGGGCTCGTTCAATTTGCTCTTCCTTGAAAAAAAATTATAGACCGATTCGTCTTACTCAATGTTGTACCCAATTCAAATCTCTCGGGGTTAAGGTTCTTTGTGTCTTGCATTTGCTTGATAATGTAGTATTCACATTTAAATGAACTGGAAATACTTGGAACAAAACGTTTTATTCCCAAAGGATTTGAATTGGGTACAACATTGAGTTAGCCGAATCGGTCTATTTATTCCGAATTGTACTCGAAATCATGTAATTACCTATAACATGTCCTATACAAACATTATGGGTCCTCATAGACCATGGCCACTGTCATAAATGGCGACCATCTTTACATTCTTTTGTGTTTATGTTAATTAGACCTACTGGCCTCATTTTGAAACAAATATTCTTTTGAACTTTGCTCGTTGAAGCGAGGCTAGAAAGGCTAATTAGCATGGAAACAAAAAAATATATATTTGGCCGCTATCATGAAAGAGGTCTATAAAATGCTATTTGAGAGTTCAGACAAAAATGGCTATATTCCCTTTTTCTCCTTGTAATTTAGTCCATGGAGGCTGGACCGAATGGAAGCCGTGGGAAGAATGCCCTGTGATTTGCGGAGGAGGAATTCAAAGTCGGAGCAGGAACTGTAGTAATCCACCGCCAGCCAATGGGGGCAACGATTGTGAAGGAGAGGGTTTGCTTTCACGTTCGTGCAACGAGAGCCCCTGTCCAGGTAAATCATCTACTACCGAAATATTATTTAACTGTTATTCTACGATACAACGAATGTTAATCATCTTGAAGAAGTGATTTAAGTTTGCTCTTGTTTCAACTAAACCTTTCTTAATTAAAGTTAAAAGTTTTTTTTTTTGTTATTATTAAGGTTCTACGTCAATCCATTCATTCGTCTTGACCATTCACGTACAATTCAAAGACGCATTTTCATATTTTAGAAGATAATGAATGCTACTGTACTTTTTCGTATGTCAGTAATATTCAGTTCAGGCCGGTTAAACGGAGGAAATTCAAATGCAACTGTCTGAGTAATCTTTCTATTTAAATGCCATTTTCATTTGACTGTTAGAACACACTGCAGCCCCTTTGCAGTCATTGGCAATGGACGTCTTTTTTTTATCACAAATTTAGAACACAACTCTTGAATTTATCGCCATTATTTCACAGTTGATGGTAACTGGACCGAATGGGAGGCTTGGTCGCAATGCAGCGTCACGTGTGGTGGCGGACAACAGTCTCGGTCGCGAACATGCACCAATCCCCCTCCTCAACACGGCGGCAGAGTATGCAGTGGAGAAAACAAAGAAGTGCGATCTTGCAATGATTTCCATTGCCCAAGTAAATAAAATTCGGTTTGTTATCTTTTCTTAGAAGGATCTTCTTACTGTATCTTGGGTGTCATTGCAGAGTGAAAGCAAGACTATTAACTTTACCACGATTTAGCACACAGAAATCTTGCCTATTATCCCACTTTGGCCAGACCAACTATGAGAAATTAGTCCCTTCCATATGTGCTTTGCTTTCATTCACTAGCCCAAAATATTCAAACCAGTCATTTGGCAGCCTTTAGATCAGTGGAAGCTTGCGGTTTTTTTTTCTTTCCTCTCAAATCATTTGTTGCCTTTGCGTCACAGCTATTCAGTTGTGATGATCTTTTACAAATTTAACTTGCCTAACACCAAGATCGTTTGACACACAGTTGATGGCAAGTGGACAGCGTGGAAGGCCTGGGAACCATGTTCGCTCAGCTGTGGTGGTGGTATACAAAAGTCGTATCGCTCTTGTTCTAATCCTGAGCCCGCGTTTGGAGGAGCTGACTGCAAAGGATCGGCCGAGAGATCCCGGACATGCAACGAAAATCCCTGTCCTGGTAATTAACTTGAATATGGCGTTCGAAAATAATCCCAAAATTCCGTGAAGCGAAATCTAAGATGAGTTGTCAATAGCTATTGACTTGAAACAAGCCATGCTGTATCCAAGTTTCCTCTTTTTAGCATATTTGCGTACAAACATGAAACATAATTTACTTAAAAAAGTATCTGGATTCCACCACTGGCTGAGTAAGACTCTTACAGCAAAAGACGGAAGGAACGATTATTTTGGTTTATGGCTCATGCCATCTTTTGCGGGTATATTTACCTAAAGCCGAGTTATCCATCCGCTCATAATCATATTGAAGACTTAATTTTTTTACCTTGAAAATGTTCTATAAAATGAGCAACAGCAACAGACGTACGCAAAACCAACAACATACAGCAAAAGCAGCAACAAATATGAAAACATTCATTGCTCACACGCGACCACTGTTTTGGTAATGTTCTCCTAAAGGCTCCAAGTGTACTTTCAAGGTGAAGCCAAGGGAAGCCCTGTTAGTACAAAGTGCTCGCTCTGATTTTTCAGACTAATTGCTTAAAACAACGAGTCCGCGTTTTGATCACCACGCCGCTCTTTTTCATAGTTGACGGTAATTGGACTGATTGGAAGGCGTGGTCGCAATGCGATGTGACGTGTGGCGGTGGAACACAGAGTCGGTCTCGAACGTGTAGCAATCCCCCTCCACGACATGGTGGCAATAAATGCAGTGGAGCAGACGTGCAAGTGCAAGCTTGTAATAATCTGCCTTGTCCAAGTAAAGTCTCTCTCATATTTCTTCAATTTTCTGCATGTTGACTTTGTATTTTGCCTCTACGTCTAACGACGTTAATTGAAATTATCCTCGGTTAATACCTTGGATGTTAGCTTGCTGACACTCTTGACTCAATTAATCGGTAGTTGATGGCAAATTCACTGAGTGGAAGGCCTGGGAACCATGTTCTGTGACGTGTGGTGGTGGTGTTCAACGGTCCTATCGTACGTGTACTAATCCTGCGCCAGCGTTCAGAGGAGCTGACTGTGAAGGGATCAGCGAACGGTCTAGAACATGCAACGAAAATGGATGTCCCGGTAAATCCTTAAAAAAACCAATGCAGTATTACTTAGACAAGTGAAGGAAATGTTAAGCTCTGGCTACAACGTTTGGTTTTTTAGAGAACCAAGACAAACACTCAACAAATATACATTAATTAAATTCGAGTCGCATTTAAAACTTGAGAACATTAACAAACAATCTTTCAAATCATTCGCACTTCATTGCTCACACTTAAAATAATCACAACTGAAATGAAAATCCCTTATCGTCACACAATAGACCTA
>NC_090876.1:7025653-7030653 GCF_036669935.1 Montipora foliosa
CTGGGGGAAATGGTGCCATTTAGAGCAAAAAATAGTGCGATTTGGGAATAAATCGCACTGCTAAGAGCTAATCAGGTTGCAAGGATCACCAGTGATTTCTAAATGGATGTAATAATTATTTTTATCATATATATTTGCAGTGGATGGAAACTGGACCGAATGGAGACCTTGGCGCCGATGTCCAGTGACTTGTGGTGGCGCTTTTCAGGATCGATCTCGTTCTTGCACGAATCCTCCTCCAGCTTTCGGTGGAGCAAACTGCGTTGGGGAAGGAAGGGAATTTCGTCAATGTAACAAAAATCCCTGTCCAGGTACTTGAAAACGTAAAAGACTTCGAAAACCACACAGCGTGGCAAAAGAGAAGATCATTCTTGATCCTTCAGAACCATTAATTCGGGTTGGTGCGCGACACGTTTTTTTTTTCCGATAATAAAATTGCGTGACCGTTAAGTCGATGATAGATCAGAACTCAACAGTGAGCGGAAGGTACCTTTGGGTAGTCCAGCTTGTTTATGTCTACCGTCGTTACATGAAATTTAAGCCATCGCCCATGTGAAGATCAGTCAGTTAAAGATGGGAAGTGTAGTTAGACCTTTTTGATGACTAGACAAGACTAAAGATAAATAAATTGAAGTCACTACCCAGAGTATAAAATAGTAAACTCACAGTTACGAAGGCAATTACTGAAATCTTTGCATTATCCGGCATTTGAACTACTGGTGCCAGGGGCCCGTTTCTCGAAAGTCCAGAAACTTTACGGGCCATTTTCGGTTGTCACAATTCCCTTTATATCTCAAGGACGGAGAAGATTTAATTCGTCAAACTGCGCAGTTATTTTTCTTTTTGTTACCTTAATAACATGTTAAAAGTTCGGCTTTCCAAAAGCAGTGGTTGGCAATTTCACAGATGGCTTTTCGGGCCCGAAAAGTTCTCGGGACTTTCGAGAAACGGGGCCCAGGGGCCCGTTTCTCGAAAGTGCCGAAACTTTACGAACCATTTTCGGGTGTCACAATTCCCTTTGTATCTCAAGAACGGAGAGGTTTTAAGTCGCCAAACTTCACAGTTATTTTTCTTTTTGTTATCTTGAAAACATGTCAAAAGATCGGCTTTCCAAAATAAGCGGTTGGCAGTTTCGGGACTTTCGAGAAACGGGCCCCAGGTGTATAAACAAGTGGCAACGATATACTGCTGTACTGTAACTTGCGTTGGACTAGAGCCCCGTTCAGGACGGACAAGCGACACTTTGGTTTTCCATGAGGTTTAATTAAGCGCACATGAGTGACAGCTTATCGTTATTTCTTTCAGTTGACGGTGGCTGGGCTAGGTGGAAGGCATGGAGCTCATGCAGTGTAACATGCGGTGAGGGAACACAAAGAAGAACAAGAGACTGTTCCTTCCCACCACCCTCTCATGGTGGCAAAAACTGTCCCGGAAGCAACAGGGATGAGCGCTCCTGCAATACGCGACCATGCCCAGGTATGTTGGTAGTCAATTCTTCGATGTCATATCATGAAGAAATGGTCATTTAACATGCCATGTAACATGATGGCTTTGTAGAAGTTATCACGAAAAGAATATTTGAAAAGCTCTTTTTTCTCTTTGCGTCCTTGCCTTATCGCAGTTCTTTGAATAAGTGACCCAATCTTGGAAACTAGCTGACAGATATATTTATTTCCATCCTTTTGGCTTTTTATAGGCAGACTAAAGAAACGCTAAATTAATTTTACAATTACCAGGCCGAAGCCCAAAATCTCTCTCATTTGGCCTTAACTTGTTTCTCTACTGTTATCTAAATTATATAGGCCATTTCCGAGTTGATGTCTGCCTCCTTTTAAAGCGAGTCTAAGTACAAAGTTTTCCTTATGAAAATTAATTTTCATTCATATGTAAAGTGGACCCAACTACCATCACAAAAAATTCGCACTTAGACTCGCTTTGAAGAGGAGGCAGACATGAACTCGGAAATGGCCTATTTAGAATACGGGTCCCGCCAAATAGCAGCCAATCAGATTGGGCTAAAAGGTCACAATGCATCTTATTGGTACGCAACCAAGTAACCTCTCGAGGGACCTCTCGCACTTAATGCAAAAACATGGATCGGGCACGGAACGTCACGTGGCCATGCTTTTTTTTCTGCGCAAAATATATAGGCCGCATTGCATCTCAGATTGACATTCCTGGGTTATCGATTTCTTCCAATACCAATCTTGAATGCCTCTGATTGGGGCGCAACCAATTCAAGTAGCCTCTCGAGGGATTGCCCGTGCTAAATGCAAAGTTATCCGTACCGTACCTTAAACAACTCGTTGAAAATTAGCTTTTCGTTAGCTTCATCGTAAGTTATCCCGAGTGAAAAGTTCTAGTAACATGCTAGTAACATGCTATGCCCCACTGCTGATTTGCCATAGAGGTGTCAGTTTATTATTATTATTATTATTATATATGTTTTTTTCTGACTGATATTATCTGCATATATATATAAAGATAAGCTCCTTAAAGAAAAGCCACTCTTCTTAAGAAAAAATTATATATATATAATTTTTTCTTAAGAAGAGTGGCTTTTCTTTAAGGAGCTTATCTTTATTTCCAATTTTTTTTTAGTCAGAATGCTATCGTGACATGAATTTTTCTTACTACAAATAAGAATATCTTCGTAAGTTTATTGTGCTTCATACTAGTCTCTTTTTAATGGAAATGAATTGTAAATAGGTTTTAATATATATATTTTTTGCTTTACTTCTTACTTGTAAATAGCAATTTGCTTGGAATATGTTAATAAAGGGATTATATTTAAAATATTATTATTATTATAATTATTATTATTATTATTGTTATTTATTGGTTCTCTTCAAGTTATGGCACCGTCTTGTTGGTGTAGCAAACAAACGACCTCTTGTAATTTTCATTCGAACAGTCAACGGCAACTGGAGCGCTTGGAGAGCCTGGACACCATGCTCAAGAACGTGCGGCGGAGGGACACAGACGAGAGTTCGATTTTGCACCAATCCCCCGCCTGCCTATGGTGGAAATCCGTGCGTTGGGGCAGGCAGAGAAACGCAATCATGCAATCAGGATCCCCCTTGTCCAGGTAAAGGAAAATCTGTCCTTTGTTTATCATTTAAATGGTCGCTTCTTTCACCCTGTCACGATGACAAGCACGATGTTTATTGACGTTGACAATGCAAATGTACTTTCCGTTTGGACAGTCGTCCAATGAAAACTATCCTCATTCTTTACACTTATTTTCAATGTGGCGGAGTAAAATTAGCCAAAAAGGGGACAGGAGACGAGGCGTGAACGGCAGGGAGCGGAAAATACCTGAAACAGGAGGCTACAGATAGCCTACACTTTGTTCGGAGGATATTCATCCGATTTCCTTCCTGATCATAGAATAGTTGTTCACATTTTAAACTGTTTTTAACGGCATTGATTCCGATCAAAACCTGTAAACGGATGTTTCACAAGCTTCTACGATGGTATTTAAAATATTTAATACTTTTTGTTAACAATACCGGGAGAACATCAGACCCGTGATATATGTTACCGAGTAATACCATAACCACACATTGCGTGCAACGAAAACACATTCCCTGTTACGCACAATTCTTTAATAACTATTTCCCCATAGTTTGACATGTAGCCTTTCAGGGTCTAGCGACTCACGTGGTCATCGCGAGCGCCTCTGAATGAGAAGATGCTGAGTTCGATAAATGAGAAAATAAATTGAGAAAACAATTAAACGCATAAATTACCATTGGCAAAGAACCTTACGCATGCGCAGGAAAATCACGACCCGAAAATCCAAAGTCACATCCGAATCCTATATTTTGTTCTTCTGTCGGGTTCACTACTCACCGTGACCCAAGTTTTGGTGGTTGACTAGTTTATTCTACCATTTGGTTATAGTTCCTGGTGGCTGGGCTCAGTGGAGTCGCTGGGATGCTTGCCCAGTCACATGTGGCAATGGAGTGCAGCGCAGGTTCAGAACGTGCACTAGCCCCCCTCCTTCAAATGGTGGAGCTCGGTGTTTTGGGCAGGATCAACAGATATATTACTGCTACAGAGGATCTTGCCCGGGTAAAAGACTAATGAGTCATTCAAGTTTAACAGTTTAATGTGAAATGAGCACAACGTGTCCATTGTCTTGATTTACACTTGGATATTCTTAGGATTAAAGGAACACTTCCATGAAGTTTGTAACGATTTCTGGTCAAAATTCCTAAAACGTGATCTTTAAACACCTTGATGACTTTCAAATCTTTTCATTTCTTACACTGCTCTAGTGAATCTAGAACAATAAGGGTCAGCCAAAATACGTGCTATCGACTTTAAGCGAGGTAGGACACTAAAACTATTGAACTTTCATCCGACGGTTTGAAGTTTGTGCTCAAGTCTCCCTTTGCCATTCCTCCGCAAAACAGGTAAAGATAGTCCGTGCATTAAGATAAAGCTGTTGAAATTTAAAGGGAAAACAGTTGCGTCTTAATTTTGTGGCTGCTATAAGATCAGCTGAGCAGCTGATGGCTTGGATTTTCAGTGTGTTGCTAAAAATAGCGTGACAGTGTCACTTTAAGCAAACGAGAATCGCTTACGAAACTCTAAAGCCTTATAAAAAAAAAGACGAAAAAAAGGTTTACTTCGTACTCTTCCTTTTGCAGTTGATGGCCAGTGGTCACGCTGGGAGCGGTGGGGACGCTGTTCACGGACCTGTAATGGTGGAGTAAAAAGACGTTATAGAACGTGTTCCAAACCGCGTCCATCTAATGGCGGAAAATACTGCTCTGGTGAAGACATGGAAGAAATTAAGTGTAACGCGAACCCTTGTGCAGGTAATTTAAAGAAATTCTGAATACATAGGTTGTTTTAAACAGTCAGCCGTGAACTTTTTGACTTTATTTATACAGTAAGAACTGGTTTCTTTAATAAGCCCTGAGATGGCCTTTGTTGGGAGTGATCTCGTGTTACTTTAAGTTGGGTTACTTGTACAAAGTGCTATAGTT
>NC_090876.1:7035653-7040653 GCF_036669935.1 Montipora foliosa
TCATATTTGATTTCTAAAAAGTGTTCCTAATGCAGTTCACACTTAAATGAAGTTCATTCTAATTGCTAGGTTGCTCTGGTGGTCACCGATGGAGAACAAACTAAAGATGCTAAAAGTGTTGAGAGCGTTAACAAAATGTTGACGAACGCCGCGCAACCACTGAAAGACAAGGGAGTAAAGATTATCTCGCTTGGGATCGGAAAAAAGGTTAACAAAGAAAATTTAGAGGCCATCTCCTCGGGGAATTTCGTTTTCAGAGCGAGTTCCTTCAATAGTCTCAGACGGATGGTCAGGGATTTGAGGAAAGGAACATGCCTTGGTAAGAAAAAGTTGTTATCTCTTGCACTGGAAAGAACTCAGCATTGGGTGTGGCCAGATAAAGGTCAAGGTCATTTATAATAGTTAAACTTTTATATAACCATTACTTAAAGCGAATTTCTTAACTGATACAAAATCAGTGGCTCGTTACTTGCACATTTTCCCTGAGTTCATGATTTTTTTTTTCGTCTTTCAGTCACTTCAGCTGGCTACAAATATCCAAGATACCAAGGTTGATTTTCAAGGAAGATCCTTAACAAAATAACAACGAACTTCGATTCGCCGTTAATGCTTTTGAAGCACAAATTCAATGACGTTACGGATCAACGATTAAGAGGAACACACACAAGAACAAATAACACTTCTTCGCACAATAAAGAATCACCGACGAAAGTGAACAAATCTGATTTGATCGTATTTTGCGGGGGCTAAAGAATTTCCTTGGGGTAAAAATTGCAGGAGTGATTGGAACTGGATTCTGTGCAACCGAGCTAATAACTAACAAGCAAGTGGGAAGGTAGAAAGGGACATGAGCAGTGGCAATTGAGCACATAAAGTGAACAAATTAATCTCACTCTTGCCGCAACGAGGACTTTCTTTTTGGGCTTGCATTGGGAGCCCAGGAATAGCTCATGTGATAGAGTTCACGAGAGCACATACGTTAGGTGGTGGTTCTTTGATGTTAGCCCTCTCCCTGAGTTCAGTTCACCGTTCTAGGACTTTATCAAGCGCTATATTTTAACTTCAAGCTAAGGTATCATTGCCCGTGCGTTGGTAAAGCTTACTTAAGAAAAGGAAAAAAAAAACAGTGATCCCCCGATCCCCCTGATGATGACCCAAGATGCCTTTCCCCTGGGGGGCACTTTGCATATAAAGGAGTGGGGATGCTGGTTAAACCCCTAAAAGAGATCAATCTGGGCTTAGCCTAGGCTTTTTTGACCCCTAAAAGAGGCCATATTTAAAACATATTTTTATCATGAATTTTTCGTGTGCAAGCCTAAACGAGACCTTCACGGCAACATATGGGCTACATATCATGGGGTTTCTCCCAGAACACCCTAAGTGAGACCAAAGTCCGAAATTTACACCCTTAAGCGAGACGATGAGCATCCCTGCCCCCTTCTTATGCGAGTCCCTCCCCCGGGAAAGCTGCAAGAAGAGAAATATGCTTAAAGGGGCTAAGTCAAGCAATTTTAGGCAATTTCAGCACTGTTCGAATGGTCATAGAATTAACTAAAATATCAAAATTACTGTTCAAAACTATAGAAGAACTCTAACAAAACACAGGGAAGCCAAGAAGGGACATGGATGGACAAAACTGGAGAGGATTGAAATTGATTAAATTTGGGTAAATTTGGAAAAAGGTCGGCCCACCGTTTTTCAAATTTATATCAGTCTACATCAGTTGTTATGTGGCCGTGATTTTGCAAATGAAAGACTCTTGCTCTGTCAATTTGACATTTAGAGCACATAATTAACAATATTAAACAAAATTACCTAAAATAGCGTGACCTAGCCCCTTTAAGTATTTAAGAACGCCGACATGTAATTAATTACTGGTAACTTAACGCAATTGGCATCTTAACTGCATTTGCGTACGGCAAATCTTGACTCAAGAATGGAAGGTCCGGTTTTTCCCCCTGCACATCCTGCTTCGACGCGGGACTCAAGAAATGTCTTGGGCAAGAAATGTCTTGGAGTCCTTATCAATAGCTAGAAACATCTTTTGAGAGAACACAATTAACATGTGTAAAGCGTGTTTGTATACTACGTTACATAAGTGCTCGACAATTTGTTTTTATAGCTTAATAATACCCTTCAGGAAGGGTAGATTGTGAACGTAACTAAATTAAATGAAATGAATATAAAGGATGGAAAAATGAACAGACTTTTAGAAAACTGAGTCCACTAACGAATCCTTCAACTCCGGTTGCGCAACTGTCAGCGTCCATTGTATCGCTGATGCATGGACTTAATTAATATTTCGTGATTCTAAATGAAAAAATGCACTGTCTTGTAGTCTGATTTAGAAGAAGATTGAGGATTTGAAATGCGCTTCCCACCCCACCCATCTTACCCGTTGGGTAAGAGGGAGAATCTTTGCATGGCTTCGAGTATTTTGCACGTACCCTACCACCCAAGAGAAAGGCTTGAACTGAGAAGGGTTTAGTCGCACCGTGTGAAAAAAATTGAAATCGGCATTAGATTCAAGATTGGCTGGGCGAACAATGTGAACGACCAAGGGAAAGCGTTAACAATGGATATTGCATCAAAATACGGCTCCACCACTCCTCATAATGCGCCGATCAAATCATAGGCAGCCCAAATTCGCGTCACTAGAGAGCGTGTAATAATAGACCTTTTTACCGATACGACGGCCATTTTGATTTCTATTGTTTCGAAAGATATTATGGGATGCTCAGGGGACAAATTAATGTGTATTTGCCCCCTGGGCATCCCATAATAGCTATTCGAAACAATAGAAATCAAAATGGCCGCCGTATCGCTAAAAAGGTCTATTAATTACCAGTGGGATGCAAGCGGTGTTGCGTTACAGGCAGCCGTTGAGAATTTAGACGCGTTATAAGACTTTGTATGGGAAATAAAATACCGTCGATTATGAAGCCTAAAAAACGCTCAATTTAACGTTCATTCAATAAAATGAATAAAACTGACTCCCCTCTGGTGTATTCTTGTGTTGTTTTGGTGCTTATTTCACCGTTTCGGGAATCAAAGGTCAAAGGTTAATCATTACACGCTCTCTAGTGACACGAAGTTGGGCTGCCTATGATCAAATCGAAACTTCAACACCCCCCCCCCCCCCCCGGCAAACCACAGGCATTTGACTATCTTCTGTGCCCGAGGAGTGGGGAATTTGACCTTTGCCTGCGTGGGGTGGGTAAATTTGAACCGGAAGTGTCAAGTTTCAAATAATTGCTTTTTTCGGGCGCCGAAGTCGCTAACAGCTATGAAACACGACGTGTTTGGACGAGATGGAAGAGTTTAAAGAAAAAGATGTAGCATTTGTGAGCGATTGGCTTACAAAAAAAGGTCTTCAAAAGGTCTGTATTAAAGATGGCAGGAACCGACGAAGATTGTTCTTTAGGGCGTATCGGAAATGAGGCCCCCCTAGAGAAAAAGAGTTAATTAATAGGGGAAGTTTCGAGTTGATCGGCGCATAAGACATGAAGTGGCCGCTTTTTGGGATGTCACGCAACATTCGAATCCTAAAGGGCAGCTTTCAAAACAGAAACCACTTTTTTGCTACGGTTCGAAAACTCCACTTCGCAATTTATCCGTATTTGTTGACAACAACTTCAGACAATCATAAGCGTGTCAAAGACCTTCGCGTGCGATCGATCAGTTAGACAACCGACCGGCGTCTGGCGGGTGTGCAATCAATACTTGATTGATCGAATGGCTGCGTAGCATTTGTCAATTTTCTTATCTTATGCATCTCTGAAACAAGGGTGTTAACCGGATTGGCTACTCCAGTAAAGGCTTACTAAATGGGATTTTTAACCTTTTTGCCCTTTTCAGTTTGTTTTCCTTGGAATCAACTTCAAAGGATATTGAAAATCCTTGAACACCAGAAAGTTATGTCAGACAGAGTTCTGATGGCAGCGCTTCAATCGACACAATGTATAGCCTCCTTGATTGGGAACAATACGCGTGTCACAGAGCGATTTTAAGTTAACAAATTAATTAAAACCGACTTTAAAATAGGAATATGCTTGTTTCTAGAAAATTCTGTAAGTGAAACCTCATTCTTAACATGTAAGACATCCATATCCCGTTCCATTTTTGTGAAATGGATCTTGTGTCTTTCGCTGATTGGACTTTTGATTGGATTCTCATTTTATATCATTCAAAATAGGGCATTGTCTCTGCCGCTTTATGGCTCTATTTTTTAACCCTTCAACCGCCGAGGGCTTCCCCATTGACGAGTAAAATCGCACTTGTATTAGAATAGAAGGAAGTTGAAGTTTTGGTTGAAGCAACTACTTTAGTAACCCTTCCCACAAGGTTTTTTTATAATGGGAGGGGGGGTGGGGTGGGGGATACGTCCTTTGGTTATTTTTGCAATATTTAGTCCGTCTTCCGTCCATTTATCTTCAGGGAAGGAAGTAATATGAGTTTCGTGTGGGGATAATTGGCCCTTGATTTGAAAAGAGCATGTTCTTCGTTCTCTTCAAGGTGGGAATAATGGACTGCTACTTGGCGGTTTCTGAAATCCTTGTTCTAGATCGTCCGTTCTTCTTGTCAGCTCAGCTTGTGCAAGCGAGCAAGAGTGAGGGACCTAAAATGCTCACGTGTCCACAGCAAAGAGTATCATAATTATCAAAAAAATCATTATCAGTTATCATCCCTCCCTCTCTCTCTCGACCCTGGCATGAGATTTCGTTTTATGAAATTCATGTGTATGTATTACCCCCTCATGTGACACGTTAACTGTCAGCGGTTGTCACCCAACATACGTTTGCAACAAAGGGTTTATTTAACTGCGAACAGCCCCAAGTCAGATAACGAAACAAGAGGCTGTTTGATTCTAATCAGCTTTAATCCATCAAAGAGTGGCTTTTGGCTTTTGATAGTTGCTCCACGACAACAGCTTCGACTTAAGCCTGATTGCCATGGAGAGAGTCTTTACCATTTTGCTGGTGCTGTGGATGACCACGGAA
>NC_090876.1:7045653-7088153 GCF_036669935.1 Montipora foliosa
ATCATCATCATCATCATCATCATCATCATCATCATCATTATCATAATTATAATTATCGTCATCGTCATCGTCATCATACTCTTTTCGTCATGATCATCGTCGTGATCATTGTTTAAATCTTCATCCTCATCACCGTTTGCTATTATTCAATGCTTTATCAAGTTTCCTTCTTGTGATAGGCAGCATAGGTAGACGGGACTTCCAAGAGTTGAAGAATGTTCTCATGAAAGCAGTAGACAAATTCGACATCTCGGAAACGGGAACTCGTGTAGCTCTCGTAGAATACAGCACCTCCGCGTCCGTCCAGTTGACGTTTAGCGATCTTACCAATGCTCAGCTTAATGCAGCCAACGTCAAACGGAAGATTCAAGGGATTCCGCAGACGCGTGGATACACGTACATCAATCGTGCTTTGAAGCTTGCTGACACAGAGATATTCACCGAAGCAAATGGCATGCGAAAGGATGCCATCAAGGTAAATCCGACTTTTTGCGTTCTAGTATTAAACCTTTTATTTTTTGTGGTACACCCTTGTAACGTCGATTCAAGAAAATCCATCATTTGTTATAAAATAAGCTGAAGAATGCATTCATTTTGATTGGTTCTCACCTATGATCTATTAGAGGACAGACGCACAGCTGACGTCATCATAAAAGCCTTTAATTCTTTATAAAGTGTCTTGCCCAAGAACACAACACAATGTCCACGGCCAGGACCCGAACCCGGACCATTCGCTGCGGAGTCGAGCACACTAACCATGAGACCACCGCGCCTCCCTTCCATGTTGTTGTGCGTCTGTTTGGTAATAGGGAGCTTTTAGCAACGACAACGGCAACGAGAACGTCACAAATTTGCACGCTCTGCACGTGCGTTTTTCATTTTTGTCTATTTCTTTGCCGTCTTCAGCAAAACAATAACAGGTACCTTAAGATCTACGACTCGATCGTCAACGAGAACGCCCACGAAAGAACAATATCATTGGTTAAAAGAGGACAAATAATCGTGCTGCACGTGCGGCACGCATTTTAGCATAAATTCGTGCGGTATTCTGCACAACGACGACGTGAAATCACCAAAATTGAGGTTTTGACGACAACGCGAACGTACAACTGTGAATCTTTCATTCTCTATTTTTACTCTGAAACCGCTCATACCAATATATTTTGAGGATACTTCGCCCACAATGTAAGACGCAAAACGAGATGAAATAACTTCGAGAAATTTACGATAGTGCAGAGTTATATTTTGAGGTGACGTTTTCGTCTACGTCGCCGTCGTAGATCTTAAAGTCCCTAATGTAAGGTTTTATGGAGGACGTCAGTACTTGGAGTTAAATTTTCATTTTCTTTCCTAAATTAATTAAGCGTGACTCATATCGGTTTCATTCTTGAGGGACTGCCACACCATTGTCATGTCAAAAAGCTTGGAATAGTCGCGGAATGATTACAATAACGCGAATTCATGTTTTGAGATGACGTTCTCGTTGCCGTTCCCGTCTCGTTGCTAAAGCTCCCTAATGGATCACAGAAGACCTTCGTCATAATGTGGTGAGAACATCATCACTACTTGTTTGTTCTTACCACATTTTTACGTCATCTGTGATCTATTACTAAGAAAACCCACGGCAACTTGGAATCTATTTGTTAACATGATGTCAGAAATCACGTCGTGCTGAATCTATACGTCACCTTTTTTTTCACCGAGAAGAATCAAGGCGAATAGTGCACAGTACAAACCTGACGGCAAATGTGAACATTTTCGACAATCAAAAACTGAGTTTCGCCTTTCGTTCAAATTTCATGATATTATTTCATATGAGCCTTTGATGACGTGAAAGTTCATGAGCGAAATTACTGAAAAAAAAAAAACAACCAAATAATGGGAACAGTATTGAGTTATTACGTGAAATGCCCAGGACAGACCACCTGATTAATGCTTGCGCATGCTCTGGGGTTAAGTCTTGTTCTCTAATCACTGTGCAAGAAAACGAGAGCAAATTATTCTCACACTAATATACATCAATGGAAGCAAGAGTCAGGAATGAGGGGCTGTCAACATATTCACTTTCTCTGACCTAAACGTCCAGTTGACGTTAAGCAGGGACAAAGTGAATATGTCGACGTCCCCTAAGGCATCTCGTCTAGGGAAGAAAAGAAAAGAAGAAAAGGTACTATTACACGACCCCAAAATCCAATGTAAAATTCTTACAATTCATTTAATTGACATGAATGTTATAGTCAGACATGTTGCGAGCGAGATGCTGTCGAGTAACTTTGACTTGCAAGTCATGCCTTCTATACCAGCGCAGCTTACTAGCGCACGAATCAGCATGGAAATCAACAGTGCCTGCTACGTTGTAACAACGACATACCGACTGCTAAGTAACTCGTGCATTCCAAAACGCAATCCAGAAAATACATTTTTTGTGACCTCCATATATTTTATGGTTTCCAAATTGAAAATGTAACGTGCTTTGTAAATAAGCAGCTGGTTGACTGCTCACACTTGGGTTTCTCCACACACATTCAGACCAACTTCAAACTTGTTTTGCTTTTCTTCTTCTCTATCAGATAGCTATTGTTATAACGGATGGAAAACAAACTACCCCAGCTGGAGAAGAACGGAAAAGCAGCGACATTCTCAGGGAAGCAGTGGAACCAATAAAGAAGAAAGGGGTCGAGGTATTCTCTATTGGCATTGGAAATGTCCGGAGTATGTCTGTAGAGGATCTTGTCACGATAGCAAGCAACGAATTGAACGTCAAGTTGGCTACTGGCTTCAGTGATGAAATTAATACGATTTTGACAGACGTCATTCAAGGAAAATGCCCAGGTAAGAGTCAACAATTAAAACTAACATCTAAAAATATGTTGAATATAAATAATTACACAATAAACTCAATAATGCACGCATTTTGATTGGTTGTCACCTACCATCTGTTAGAGACAGCTATGCATGACGTCATCACCATAAAACAAATAAATTCCATGTTGTGATAAGAACATCAGTGCTCATCAGTGACACACTCAGCTATTAGGGAGCTTACTCTACGAGGACGACGACGGCTACGAGGACTTCATTTAAAAATACAAGTTCGCGTTATTCATATCACTACGAAACTATTTCATGTCGTTTCGCGTTAAAAATGTGTAGTAACTGTCGAGGAATTAAACTAGTATGACTCGGTTGGAAGCGTAGAGAGAGAACTGAAAATTCATCGTCATGTGCTAACGTCCTCCACAGAATATGACCTTGAATTTGGTCATTTCACGTCGTCAGTTAGGAGATGACGGCAAACAGATGTATCAAAATGTAAAACGCACGTGCAGAGCGTGCAGAGCCATTGTTTTTGTTCACTAAACCTATTGTTTTGTAGCGTCGTCGTTGCCGTCGGCGCCGTGGTTTCGTAAGCTCCCTATTGCCTCGTGTGCCACGTTTTTTGTCCTTACCACATTTTGTTTGACGTCATCTGTTATGATATCTATTACTGAACAGACGCAGGGCAATTGTTATATGGAAACTATTTCTTTAATACAGCAAACGTATCCATTTATCTGTTGATGGTTAAGTTACGTGTAATCCGGCTTCCACAGATACCAAGTTACTGCTACTTTTGTGTACCTCTTCTTCATGTTTAAACGCCAATGCGCATTCTTTCTTTTTTTTTTAAGTTGGTAAAATCAAGTAAACTAATGGGCAATGTATGTCTGAATTGCTCAAATAGGGTCAAAAGGGGAACGGAAAACCTGAGCTTTAAAAAAAAAACATACATTAGGGAGTTTAAGCAAAGAGGTCGGCTACGGCAACAACAACGCCAAAAATCAAAAATATTACTGGTTAAAAATGGTGAAAATATCGTGCTGCACGTGCAGCACGCATTTCAGTGCATTTTTTTGCCGTACTCCACAAAACAACAACGTGAAATCGCCAATTTTAGGTTTTGGCGACAACGTGAGCATACAACAAACGCTAAAAATAGATATTAACGAAAACTGATGGGCCGCGTTCCATCGCAGATCGAGACTTCTGGGTTGTGGACTGCTGACAGGGTAAGATATTTTTTGAAAATACAGAAACTTACCGTGAAATTCAAGATCTCGGCAGATCTGCGGTTCCAATTTATTGCCAGAGGCTATTAAAGTGGTACTACGACCAAAAAAAAAATTTGTTTTTCCTTTGGATTTCAAAACTATGTTAACTAAACACTAACTCACCCAAGTTTTAAGTTCTGATTTTAAAAAGACACCTGTTTACTTTGGCTGGAATTTTCTTATTTATTGGTCCGCCATCACTAACTTTAAAATCTTGAGAGAGCTGGGTCGAGGAGAAAATGACGTCAAACACTCACTAGTTTAAGAATGCAATGCTTGTGTACGCGGCGTAATTAATATGCAGCACGGGAGTTTTGGGCTTTCAGACTTTTCAACCCGTGTTTTGCATATATGTTAAATTGCGTTTACACGCTGAAATTTTAAGCTAGTTAGTAAATGACGTCATTTTCTCTAGATCCAACCCTCTGAGGTCCACTCGGCCAGTTTTGGACGTGAGTAATGGCGGACCATGAAATCCAAAACTTACACTCAAAATAAACAGCCTTTGGATAAAACTCAAAGCTCAAAATGTTGCCAGTTAGGTGTTAAGCGAACACGCTTTCAAAATCTGAAGAAAAAAAGGAAATGATTTTTTGATCATAGTACCACTTTGAAGGGTGCCTGTCAGTTTTTACAAGACAATGACTTGTCCTTGTTCACAGTAAATGGAAACTGGTCTGAGTGGGGAAAGTGGGGTGACTGTACGGTAACGTGTGGCGGAGGAACAAGGAAGCGCAATCGCGCATGCACCAACCCGGCCCCTGAAAATGGAGGACTGGATTGTGAAGGCTCAAATAAAGAGGAAGAACCATGCAATAACATTCCTTGCCCAAGTAAGACGTATATGTTTAAATATGTAAAACAGTAATACATATCTTCACGGTTGCATTGAAACAACCGTTGAATTTGGGCTTATGACTGACGGGGAATAAATCGAACTGAAGTGAGTGGAGTACGTTTATTGGCCACTTTCAGGATCCCATCTCTTTTTTATCAATTTTAATTTTTCTTCTTTTAGACGTGGCATTTTCAATTTGTCCCTTTATTTATCTCTTGTATATTTTGCGGTCGTCGAAATCAAAACTACGTAAAGAGCGCATTTTGTCACAAGGAAAAAAATAGAATCACCAAATTTTAAACACTAATTTAAATTTCTGCGTCTTCAGTTGATGGTAAGTTATCTGATTGGGGGAACTGGAGTGAGTGTCCTGTCACGTGTGGCGGAAGTGAACTTTCAATCTAAAAATAAATCGGTCTGTGAAAACGCAGTTACACGAACACAGTAGAGTTGTAGGCTCCGGGTCATGGGTTCCTGGCACCAAGCGTTTTAAAACATGTTTTAAAATGCTACGACATTTTTTCTGACGTACACAACAATCGTAAATCATGTCGTAGGCCTGTCGTAAGCCGTTGTCGCATGCGACAAATATGGTACCGTGTAAATCGGCCCTCATTTCTGTTTTGTTCCTTCATTTGATTGAAGTTGATGGAAACTGGTCTGACTGGGGCCCCTGGAGTAAATGCACAGTCACCTGTGACGGAGGAACCCAGTTCCACACTCGAAGCTGTGACAATCCTCCTCCAGCTTATGGTGGACTCGTTTGCATCGGAGAAAGCGTGGAATCGAGAGAATGCAACTATGAATCGTGCGGAAGTAGGTGTTAGTTGTATTTTTACAAAGCTATCTTATCGTCACCCTTAAATCGTGCTGCGACCGATGTTTCAACATTACGGGCCGTGACAACACTAAGAAATCCTAGCGATACAACCTCGACCAGCCAAAATTATTTCAAAGATAGTAATGAAAACCACAAAAAGCACGTGACCTTAAAGCCTGTAACTTGACACACTTTTCCTTGGAACAGAGGACACCAATTCTATGCCCAAATATGGACAAGAATAAGATCGAAGCTGCAATCACGGAAAAATGCACGAGCTACGTTACATCCGAATAAGGAAATGTTTTAAACTCAAAAAACCCCAGCTCAGCACCAGAGTTAAACGCTAAAAGGGCATGACCTTCTGAAACCACGTAATATGCCTTTTAACTGCAAAAAATAGCCTCACACCTTTATTCTGTAGTTTAAAATACATTCCCCGTTTATTCATTCTATATAAAAAGAACATGTCAAGTTTCTATTTGTGATTCTATGAACGACCTTTTGCGATGCTGGGTATTCATTCACGCGAAGCTTTCTGGGCTGTATCCATGCCGACTCTAAAAGCAGGCAAATGAATCCATGCGAATGAATGAAGGGGTAGTTTCTAAAGAAACTATGGTGCTGCGTCGGTGGGGAAGTAGTATACAAAAATTTGGTTTATCAACGGAGTTGATAATGTAAATTGACCACCGTACAGAGATTCTAAAAGCTGACGTTTCGAGCGTTAGCCCTTCGTCAGAGCGAATCGAGGGATTATGGGTTACGTGTAGTTTTTATAGTAGAGTAGGAGCTACGCTATTGGTGGTAACATGGCAACGTGAAAAGTAGGAATATATTAGTTAAATGAAAAGCGTTCGTTAATACCGTGAGGATTAAGGGTGCCGATTTGAAAGATGAATTTTTGTTCCAGATTCTTGCGGCTTTCCGTCGTACCTAGATGTAGGGAAAGGCCGCAGATAGCCATGTGTTTTTTGGAGTGGTTAGGCAGATTAAAATGGCGAGCGACTGGCTTAGATGCATCCTTGTCATTCTTTTCAACATCGCGAAGGTGTTCGCGGAATCGGTCACCTAGTCGTCTACCTGTCTCACCAATGTATAATTTATTGCATAACGTACAGGTTATGCAATAAATGACATTTGCGGAGGTACATGTGAAACGATCGGTGATCTTAACAGATCGCTTAGGTCCCGATATCTTGTTAGTGTTAACAATGAAAAGACAAGTTTTGCATCGTGAGCGCGCGCATTTGAAACTGCCGGGTTGCTCGTTGGTTTTGAGCGCGCTTCTAACTAAAAAGTTGCCTACGTTTTTGTCGCGTTTGAATGAAATAAGTGGAGGTTGCGAAAAGATTCTACCAGTCTCGGGATCATTTTGGAGTAATTTAAAATTACTAAGAATGATGCTTTTGACTGCGTGATTATGAGGATGGAAAGTGAGGGTGAATGGAATTCTGTCATTCTTATCTTTCTGTGACGTTTGTAGTGACGACTGTCGATCAAATTGTTGGGCGCGATGATGGCCCGCTTTGACCACAGAGACAGGATAGCCACGTTTTTCGAAGAACTGGCACATCTCCTCTGATTTGCTGGAAAAATCGGAGTCATCACTACATAGACGTCGAAGTCTAAGAAATTGAGAATAAGGAATGGAGTTCTTGACATGTGATGGATGTGACGATGAATACAACAAATAACTGTGTGAATCAGTAGGTTTGTAGTGCACACTAGTACATAGCACGTTGCCTCTAATAGAAACTTTGATATCTAGGAAAGCCAATGAAGTTTCCGAAATTTCCCAGGTATATTTAAGAGCCGGATGAAAAGAGTTGACGGAGGTTATAAATTGATCGAGTTCTTCTCTGCTGGATGAAATAGCGCCGATGCAGTCGTCGATGTAACGGCCGTAGAGTTCAGGTTTGGGGGCGTTGTACTGATTAAAAAATTGGTGTTCAACATATCCTACAAAAAGATTGGCATAGCTAGGTCCCATTCTTGTGCCCATCGCTACACCATTAATTTGTTTGTAATAGTTGCCGGCGAATGAAAAACAGTTAAGCGTTAAAACTAGTTCGGCAAGGCGGAGGAGCGTTTCCGAGCTAGGTTCTTTGACAGTGCGTTGATCGAAAAAGTGTTTAAGTGCTTGAAGACCCTCGCTGTTAGGAATGACTGTGTATAGAGATGTAATGTCCATGGTGAAAATAAGTTTGTCTTGGCCGGAGAAATTGAAATCGCGGAAAATTTGTAGTGCGTGTGTACTGTCTTTAATGTATGATGGCAAAGATTTGACGATAGGCGTCATAATCCTGTCTAAGTAGCTAGAAATGAGTTCGGTGGGGCAACTACAGGCAGAAACGATAGGTCGACCTGGGTTGTTGGGTTTGTGAATTTTAGGCAAGAAGTAAATGCACGAAGTTCTAGGGGTGTTGATGATGAGATTAGTGGCAGTGTCCGGTAATTCTTGATTAACTATAAGATTTTGAATGGTGTCTTTGACAAGTTTTTGATTGTTGGAAGTGAGATCTTTAGAAATTTTGGCATAAAACGAGGAATCCGAAAGTTGCCGCAAAGCTTCTTTTTGGTAAAGGTCGGACCGCCAAACAACTACCGCGCCGCCTTTGTCGGCCGATTTGACAACTATGTCGTTGCGTTTACCAAGATTTTTAAGCGCCGCCCACTCTTCCGAGGAAAGGTTGGAAAATTTAGTGTTGCGATTGAATTTAAGTTTGTGAATGTCGTGACGGCATTTTTTGGTGAAAAAATCTAAAGAGGCAAATTGTCCCTCTGGGGGAGTCCATTTGGATTTGCGAACTAGAAGTGTTTCAAAAATATCTTTATTAGAAGTGTCCGAATCATCCTCTTTGTCGTGAAAAAAGGCTTTTAACTGAACGCGGCGAAGGAATTTTTCAACATCTTGCTTAATAGAAAATTCGTTGGTGCGTTTGGTAATAGGGACAAAATTTAGGCCCTTACTGAGATTTCGGAAACTTCATTGGCTTTCCTAGATACTTCATTGGCTTTCCTAGATATCAAAGTTTCTATTAGAGGCAACGTGCTATGTACTAGTGTGCACTACAAACCTACTGATTCACACAGTTATTTGTTGTATTCATCGTCACATCCATCACATGTCAAGAACTCCATTCCTTATTCTCAATTTCTTAGACTTCGACGTCTATGTAGTGATGACTCCGATTTTTCCAGCAAATCAGAGGAGATGTGCCAGTTCTTCGAAAAACGTGGCTATCCTGTCTCTGTGGTCAAAGCGGGCCATCATCGCGCCCAACAATTTGATCGACAGTCGTCACTACAAACGTCACAGAAAGATAAGAATGACAGAATTCCATTCACCCTCACTTTCCATCCTCATAATCACGCAGTCAAAAGCATCATTCTTAGTAATTTTAAATTACTCCAAAATGATCCCGAGACTGGTAGAATCTTTTCGCAACCTCCACTTATTTCATTCAAACGCGACAAAAACGTAGGCAACTTTTTAGTTAGAAGCGCGCTCAAAACCAACGAGCAACCCGGCAGTTTCAAATGCGCGCGCTCACGATGCAAAACTTGTCTTTTCATTGTTAACACTAGCAAGATATCGGGACCTAAGCGATCTGTTAAGATCACCGATCGTTTCACATGTACCTCCGCAAATGTCATTTATTGCATAACCTGTACGTTATGCAATAAATTATACATTGGTGAGACAGGTAGACGACTAGGTGACCGATTCCGCGAACACCTTCGCGATGTTGAAAAGAATGACAAGGATGCATCTAAGCCAGTCGCTCGCCATTTTAATCTGCCTAACCACTCCAAAAAACACATGGCTATCTGCGGCCTTTCCCTACATCTAGGTACGACGGAAAGCCGCAAGAATCTGGAACAAAAATTCATCTTTCAAATCGGCACCCTTAATCCTCACGGTATTAACGAACGCTTTTCATTTAACTAATATATTCCTACTTTTCACGTTGCCATGTTACCACCAATAGCGTAGCTCCTACTCTACTATAAAAACTACACGTAACCCATAATCCCTCGATTCGCTCTGACGAAGGGCTAACGCTCGAAACGTCAGCTTTTAGAATCTCTGTACGGTGGTCAATTTACATTATCAACTCCGTTGATAAACCAAATGAATCCATGCGTCAGCATTTTCCGTTTATTGCCTCGTTGTTGGCAGGGCCAGCTGATATTGTGACCGTCAAGACTTCGGAAGCTTCAGCGCTGATTGGCGAGAAAGTGGAATTAAATTGTGTCTCAGATGGTGACCCTACACCGAACGTCACGTGGTACAGACCTGATGGAAGCGAAATAATCACAATTACAAATATGGAAAGCACAATAGTTGTGGATTTGGAGGATGAAGAGGATTTTGGTGAATACAAGTGTAAGGCTGACAATGGCTTAGGACCTCCCGTTGAGAAAGTGATTGAAGGTAACGAAAAAAAGCGAGATTAGAGGCAACCAAAGTCTGCATGTGTATTTTCAACACAAGCGTTGTTCTTATATATTTCGCACAACCCGCGGCGTAATTGATTTATTCCAGTATTTGAGTGAGACTCGTGAAATCTTTAGGTAATTTCAATGCTAACTGGTCATTTACCGCTCTCAAATTAGAGACAATGACCTGTTCTCCACCTTTGTCTACTCGATCATTCTCATTTCATATTTTTTATTCTCGTCGACCTCGACTGTTGAATCGAGATCCCTCGTCAACTCATTTGTCCGACTTTAAGGAAAAAGAGGAATGCTAGCCACGAACGAAAAGCAGCGCAAATTGAGGAGTACAAGGAAACGCGAACATGACTTGACATCCCATACCAGCCATATCAAACTAATTGTTATCCTTGTATTTGTTTTCTCACGCAGTTAAGGCAGTAGAGCCGCAGAAATTAGTGGTGAGATATTTTTTATTGCCTTCTCGTCAGTTCTAGGCAAATCAGGTGTAATGATGTTCAGCTGCAAGTCTTCTAATCATAACTTTGACCAGTGATTGGTGACTCTTTACTTTTATTCGACTTTCGTCGTCAGGTTGGACCACCGGGGGACCCAGGACCAAAAGGTGAAAAGGTGGGTATCTGAAGGGTATTGGTTGGATACTTTTTGCAACCAAAGGGAGTGCAATTGCACCACATTTGTTATGGTAATAAAGTTTACTCTTTAAATGCTATATGCGAAAGGAGACCCTGCTGAAAGACTCGCGTTCAACTGATAGGAGACCTGAAGCAAGAGGTAATCGCACGATCCCATTTATAGCTGGTGTTTTGAAAGTTATGAATTATTATTTTTGTTTCGATTTCGCTGCTCTTAGTCGTACCAACGTGGCTTCTAAAGTAACTTTATTGTACATTTGTCGTCCAATCAGAAACGAGCAATGTTGTTGAATGTATTATGTACGCGGAGATAGCGCATTTTCGTTCCTTTGCATGATAAATGTAAATTTGCTCTGGCTATCGATCATACTGCAACCAATCAATAAATCGATGTTGGGTATATTAATGCGTGGCATTATAGTCTGTTAGTCTACAATAACCAATGATAGGGGTTTCCACTGTACCCCTCAGTTAGTGTTACTGTTCAACCATATCAATATAACTTATTTGAAAAACTGAAAAAAAAAAAGAAGATTGCATTCGGAAGCTTACGGAAATACTTTACTTCTTTCAAATCGCACACTTTTTTCTCTCTCAGATACTCTTGTGGTTTAGTGTACAATCCGCCGAGAAAGAAAATAATGTAAAAATATGAAGCTGACCATATGCTTTTCTTGCTGTTTTAGGGTGATAAAGGATCACCTGGTGCGTCTGGCCTCAGTGGTCAAAGTGGCGTGAAGGTGAGTATACGATCGCCAAAATGAGTTTCATTAGAGCGTGGTTTTGACAGGTTATGCTAACTGAAAACAAACGTCGACATAAGCAAAACTTTTCATCAAAATCAACCACGGCCACAGCGATTTTGTTCAAATGCTCAGAGGCGAGGAATCTGGGACGAGTGCTTTAATTGGCCAGACACGGCCAGACGCAGATAATCAAGTTTATTTTTGTTTATGACGTTTATAGGTTACACTCGACATAAGGCGAACTTAAGCACAAGGGCAAACACAAGAAAAGGAAAAAATGATGCTTGTGCTTGCTCTTGTGTTTATTATTTCTTTGAGGCCGTTTTAACGGTGAAATGAGAGCTTTTATGCTTGCGCATGTGCTTTTGAATGAGCTTGCGTCACTAGTGAAAAGCAGGCTTAAGGACGGTGCCTACTAATTAAAATAAAAATTATTTTTGCCCCGATGTGTGATTATGCAGGAAATGTAGATCTTAACAAGTGTTATTGAAATCGAAAAAGAAAATTGGGGGTAACCACGCATTTTTCAAAGATGATTCATGAATAATATTTGTAAAAAGCTTTAAAATACAAGGCAATGTATGGCGTTCTTTCTCAAATTGAAGCTTAATTATCTCTCAAAAATGCATGGTTACCCCCAATTTTCTTTTTGGATACCAAAAGTACTTACTAAGATCTACTTTCTCCGGATAGTTTTAATCCGCGCAATAATATCTCTGTATTAGTAAGCATCGGCGATAGGAAATCCGAGTATCTGGAGATGCGCAGAACGTATGCGCAAAAACAATAGTAGGCACCGTCCTTTAGTGACACAACAAACAGCGAAATAGAAATTGGCGACGCTAACAAAAAATCACTTTGATATTTTCCTCTTCCGCTGTTCAATTTTTCACTGACTAAGCGGACTATCCTAGGTTTTGGAAACTCAGTTTGAGCGGTGTGACTTTTATCACTTACACATTACTAAAACAGGAAGTTTCGATCGACATACTATCTCGAAATATTTGCTGCATTCATTAGGGGCAACAAGGAAATTCCGGTCCTAAAGGGCCACCGGGGCTCCCGGGGCCCCCGGGCCCCCCAGGACCACCGGGACCAATTGTGTTGGATTTCAATAGGACTATGGGACCAGAGGGACCTCCCAACGGCCTGGTAAGTCGTGAATTGAAAGAAGTGGCTTTTTGCGCAATGAATTGGTAACCTACTCATCTTGGTTCATTTGGACCGTTTCGGTTCGCCAGATTACAAGCGGCGACTCCAAGGGACCTAACGTCGGATTCATGGAAATTAAAGGGGCCCAAGGAGAACCGGTGAGAATACAGCGTCTAAATTAATGTAACTAAACACGTTAGGCCAGCAAAACTCCTAAATATTGCTCTCTCTAGTGTGCTTAGCTGAAGGCTTCCTCTAAGGAAATGGGACGAGGAAAGAGATTTCGCCCGTCCGTTCCATTCTCCTTTGCCTCTTGCGCGCTCACTCCTATGTTCCAAAACCAGGAAACTTGTTTTCGTTGAACTACCATTTCGGCACCATAGGCCCCTTCCAAAAATATCATAATACTCTTTGTTTGCCCTCCAAAATATTGCATACGCATTGTTTCCAGGTTCTCTACGTTTACTGACCTTTTTATCGTGGACTTAATTGGAGTTTATTCCATTCCTGTGTTTTACCAGTAAACGTTATTCCCGCTTGAAAGTTCCTCTTCATATTTAGGGTCCCACGGGAAGAATTGGTGACCCTGGCTTCAGAGGACCAGACGTAAGTTTTTAAAGTATTATGATTTCACGGGATATAAGTTGAATTCACATCTCTCGGCTAGATTGATCATGATAGCTTAGTTGGAGGATACCTTTCATTTCGGGAGAAGTAAATGTGTTGTTTTGCCAGGATCAAGAAATGGTTGAGTTAATGAAAATCTGCTTGCCTTTTCCAGATTCCGAAAGAGTAGATAGATCGGACTCTATCTAACTGGGGCGGTCTTCCCAACTTTCATTTCATATACGTTTAAATATTATTGCTGATAAGAATTTCTGATGAGAGGAGTACCCTTAACCCTAACGAACACGATATAGCCTTTTGTTCTGTGAGGAACTCCACTTCACATTTTTGCGTTTCATTTTAAACCTGGTCCATGTTGTTGGAGAAAGGTGGAGCGCTATTTGATGGACAACAACTCATGATCAAGTGGTATTTACGGCGTTTTAGGCCAAACGGTGGTAGCTACCGAGAGAGAATGGACCTCTTTAGCTTGTACATTTTGTTTTCCCATTTCAGACCACGTGATGTTCCCAACTGAATTTTCCTTTTTGTTTTTTTCATATGCACGTGCATAAAACGACATTTGAAAGAAACTGTTCCCTAGAGTAACATCACGTGGACTGAAATGACAAAACAAAACGTACAAACTAAAGAGGTCGGAGATGATTTAGACAAGATGATTTATTTAACTCTCTCCACTCTTTCCCCCAGGGAAATCCAGGCCCAAGAGGAGAACCAGGACTTACTGGTACCACCGGTGATCCGGTAACTATTCATTAAAATCCACGAAAATGGTTATATTAGTTGTCATAGCAACGGAGATAAGGACGTAACGGTGACCGTGACAATGGCGGTGATGATAATGTTGGTGATGATTGTGGCTTTTCAGTGGCGCAGTACTCTGTCTAAATTATAGTTTACAGTAAAACAATTTGAACATCAAACCCATGCTTGGTCGAGTTTCACAACACTTCATCCTTGAGTCTGCTTTTTTTTTTGCCTTCACAGATTTCAGGCTTCACTAATAATAGTTCCTTGTTTCCTCTCGTCTGAATGATTCGACTTGAATTGTTTTAAGGTGGCTCAAGCTAGTTTCAAAGCTTTCAAGTAACTCACTATTAGAAGTTTTGGCACTACAACGCTGTATCACGTATTGGCAATGTTATGGTACCATAAGAAACACCAATTATTGCTGAACAAGATGCGCTCATTATTGTGACGTCATAAGTCACATTGTGGCAACAGGAAAGCCCTGTAATAACACCCTTTATTTTGTCTTAAGTCGCACATGTCTCAAAAACAGACCAGCTGACCCCCATTTTTTATTGCTGGAAAGTGGCCAGAAGGCCAAGATGAAACTTTCTGCAAAGTTTAAAAAAATTCTGTACAGCGGATTCAGAGCCACCTTAAATCTGTGATTTTTTTAAGGTGGCTCTGATTCTGCAGTACAGAATTTTTTTAAACTTTGCAGAAAGTTTCATCTTAACCTTCTGATCACTTTCATGCAATAAAAAATGGGGGTCACTGAGTTTGTTTTTGAGATATGAGCAACTGAAGCCAAAATATAGGGTGTTTTTGTTGGGCTTTTCCGTTGCCAAGGTAACGTATTACGTCACAATGACAGCATCTTGTTCAACAATAATCGATGTTTCATATGGCACCATAACATTGCTGTTACGTGATATAGTGTGTTGTGCCAATCTTTATAAAGAGAGTGTCTTTTCAAAGTGTTGAAACTGGTTAGAGCCACCTTAATTCACAGTAAAAGTATTAGAATCCAATTAAAGGATCTCCTTTATTCACAGGGAGAACCCGGTTTTCAAGGCCCGGCGGGATTAAGAGGTCGTGATGGAGAAGATGTAAGTCGGTCATTTGTTCTAACAATCCCAAATTGGAGGTAAATTATTAAAATAAAAATTTGTCATCTAAATATTTTAGGGAGCGCTTGGTCCTTCTGGTGATCCTGGGGAGGCTGGACCAATAGGAGAAGAGGTTATTTTTATTTATCCATCAATCGATCAATCAATCTATCAATCTATCAATCAGTCAATTAATCAATCGATCTTGATCCATCAACCAACCATTAACCATCACTTATAAACTATCTTAAAAACCCAGGCCTTCTTCTTCTTAGTGTGATAATTTAATTAACGCAAATACTTAAATTCAGTCACCTTTAATTTTTTAGGGGCCAATTGGTTTAAGTGGTGCTTTTGGTTTGCCAGGAATCAAAGGAGACAGGGTAGGTTTCCTATACCGTGACTTTCATCTTTTTTAAGGCAGTCCACCAAAGTAAAGCCGTTTACCTGAAAAAAAGTCTTAGGCCTTGCGGTACACTGGAGTTACTACAGAAATTGCACGATTTAAGCTTAGTTTTGAGACCATTCTCTTTCATAAATGCACTGCGTGCATGTGGATATAAAACAGTTTCATGGGTCAAAATAACATAGTTGGTAATCGACTGTATTTCTGTTCTCGTTTGGAACAAAAGAAGGTTGCATGTAGACTCAGGTTCAATGCTATTTCATGCAGTTTCATCGTAGCAGCAGAAATACGACGGTAGCTTACTCACCAGTAGTAACTGGCGTGAATTAACTGACCAGGGGCCCGTTTCTCGAAAGTCCCGAAACTTTACGGGCCATTTTCGAGAGTCACAATTCCCTTTGTATCTCAAGAAGGGAGAGGATTTAAGTCGTCAAACTTCACAGTCATTTTGCTTTTTGTTACCTTAAAAGCACGTTAAAAGATCGGCTTTTCGAGACTTTCGAGAAACGGGCCACAGGTGTTCCTTTGCATCTGTGATAAGCGCAGTTTTACATCAAATGCCTCACTGAGTTTAATTTATTATGTACTTATTGACTGAGTTGAGGGCGGGACCTAAACTCAGCCAATAAGCTTTTTATCATATGGGCTCTTTACACTATTCATGAGCACTCAAAAATGACGTTTGGACAAATTAAAATTAGTAACAAAAGTTTCCGTAGAAAATTTATCTAATATATTGCATTTGCTTTCCGGCTGTAAATAACGTCGATGCTTAAAAACGACAAAATCCTATAAAATCGCATCGCACGGAGCACCACGTGTTACTAGTAGGGTAGTACGGCTTTTTCCGGCCCTGCTCGCGCTAATGCGTACGACCTTCATTCGGGGATTTTCCCTACAATTTTACAATGAAAGCGCGCCCTGGGCCGTACAGGCCATATGATAATAATGTTTATGTTGCAAATATTTCAACAAATAAAGGACTTTAATAAATGAAAATAAACAATCGTTACTAATCCTTTTCTAGGGTGAACAAGGAGACCGAGGAGACCCTGGAGATCCTGGACCGAACGGACCAACGGTTTGTTTCGATCGACTTGCCTTCCTGGTATTGGGTAGCTTCAGCAAGAACGACGAAGACTTGATGTAAAAACACAATCTTCGCGTTATCCTAATCTCTTCGCGATTTTCTTGGAATAAAATTAGAATGAAGGGTGTGGCCGTTTAGAGAGTAAATTGAAACTTGATGTTCGTGTGCTCAAATCTCTTTACATCATAACCTCCAATTTGGTCATTTGACGTCGTTCCGGCTCAGGAAGACAGCGGCAAGGAAATGAACCCAATTGTGAAACTCACGTGCAGGGCGTGCAATGTCAGTGTTTTTTTATCACAAAACGTTTGTTTCATGGCGTTCCCGTCGCCTTCGCCGTTGTCCTTTTTTTAAGCTTCCTATTTTAAACAGGATGACGCGCCATTAAAGGAATCTTTTTTCGCTCTGCTTTTGTTCGAATTCCGATTTGAGCACGACTTATAAACGTCTGATAAAACCAAGATGGAGATCTAGAAACCGGGCGAGAAAAGTGACTGCTGGAGATTTTAAAACCAGAACGAAAGACCACATCTTATGACGCCATAAGGAAATATTGCCGGAAGGGGGTTTTATATTGCACAGATATCATCAAACTTTGTTGCCTGTATTGTTAGTCGTAAATGTATCTTCGTATGGCTATTGTAGCGTACCTTTTACTATGGGTCTTCTTGTTTAAACTGATCGTGTTATCAAACGAGCTTTAGCGGCTGATATAAGTAGTAACTTCTGAATTACGAATATGTGCTTATTGCAATTTGTCCATTTCTTTTTTTACGATAGGGAAGCCAAGGCCAAGCTGGGCGTAATGGCTTGGATGGCATTCCGGTAAGTGAAAGTTGTTTAAATCTTTTAAACAGCTTTTCTCATTGAAATCACTGACAACCTTTGTTCGTCTTATCGTTTGATAGGGGCGTCAGGGAACCCGAGGTTTCAGTGGACAACCTGGACCTCCCGGTGAAGTTGTGAGTTTGAAAATTTGCAATTACGTAATATCCGTTTTGTCTGGTTGAATGCCAGCTTGTGTAGTAGCTACGATGGTGTTACAAATAAGGTGTTGTGACGTCTCCATATCAATATCGTGATATTAACAGTTTTTTTTCCCAAAAACTATGATATATGTGTCGTTTTAGGGCAGGGAAGGACCCACAGGAAAAGAAGGGCCAGAGGGACCAGCAGTAAGTTGAAATATTGGGAAGGAATTGGCAGATGCTCATTGCCATGCTTTCACATCAAGTAATAGGCCGTTTGCAACAAACTGATCACATGACTGATGATTGGTGAACTTAACGCACTCGTACTTTAAAAATTCCAGAAATGGAAAGATCCTGTTTGTCTTAGCCATAATACAAATTTTCAGGGAAATACCACTTAAGGTAAAGATTTTATGACCATTTAAACAGTCGAAAATTCCTTAATTTTGTTTACGAACGAAAAGCCTTTGCCCTCCAGTGTAATTTTTCATAATTACGCGCCACAAACAGAGCTCAAATTCCTATTTTACCATGGGTCAAATAAGCGAGAATAAATGTCCAAGGGTGGAAATTTTCAGAATTTCATATTTTGAAGAAAGAATTTAAAGCGGTTTGAGAACTTAGAAAAATACAAGGATTTGTGTGAAAATCATTGAAGCGTGACTGGGTGGCTAAGCGTCCTTTTCCCATACAAATCCTTATAAATTCTTTCAACTTTAACAACACCAGTCTTAACGATATACTCACGAAAATCGGCATGGTAGCATATTTTGAGCTGCTCTTCTTATTTCTGGAAAAACAATTTCATGAAACCAGCAGAATCATCGTGTTTGTGGGAAAATGGTCAGATGACGAATTGTTGCAAAATGCCTATTTTGGTCTTCTATTTTTTGCTGCTTCCATATTAAAAAAGTGAAGCCTTCGTTTCTTGTTTGTCTCTCGTTTTTCCGAGAATTGAACCATTTGGTCTTGTGGTTGCTTCTTTCCTCAAATCCTTATTTGCAGTTCACAATGGCTAGCCCTTATCTTTCCTGTTTTACCTTATTGCCAGGGTTTCCCTGGAGAGACAGGAGAGGCTGGACCTCCCGGAGTTCCGGGACCAAAAGGGAACGAAGGACCCCAAGGTGTCAAGGGAACAAGGGGGGCTACCGGCGAAATAGGACCCAGCGGACCGGTAGGACCAAAGGGAGATACCGGAAGAAACGGTGATCCGGGTGAACCAGGAACTCCTGGATTAAAAGGAATGACGGTAGGAAACGGCAGAATGCCATCAAAAGTAGCAGTGATCCTCGAACTCATTTGGACAATTTACGGCATTGCAGAGCTCATGGGTTGGAGCGGCCTGAAATTTTCAGGTGTCTTTAACAACCAATTCCTCAAATTGTCCAGTTAAGTGTGAGGAACTCTGCTATCTTTCGTCTATGGCCGCAGTTCAAATACACCTTTCTTTCAGAATGCCTTCAATTTTATAAGGGACGGAATCGGTATATATCAACACTCGGAACAGTTAATAAATGTGAATTAGTGTTTGTTATTTCTAGGGTTCAGTTGGTAATCAAGGAGCGCAAGGCGGGCGAGGCGCAAACGGTCCACCGGTGAGTCACAAACCCCAACAAGGATTACCAATAAACATGCTCCTCTTAAGGAGGCTCGAAGTAGTTTCTCCTTTTTTTCAAACTAATAAAGTTATTCTTTCCTTAGATACAGTTAGGGTAATCATATCAAGACGAAATTTGGAGAGGGTATTAAGCACCCATCATAGATTTCTCACATCACAATTTCCTCCAAAATAATGTAGCGCTAATATTCGTCAATGCGATTTGAAGGTTGTTTGAGATTCATATGTTAAAGGGATGGATGGTCACAATGGACAAAAACAAACTATTTTTAACGCTTGGTATTTGCGAATAGGACATTTTCATGATGACACCATTTGACTACTGTGACAAGTGCCCGAATCCTTCAGTTTTACTTGTTTCATGCTAATTGTTATTTTTACCCCACTGGGAATACAAAATTAAATAAGAAAAGAAAAAAAAAACACGACAGAATTCTGGTAGTTGTAGTCAAATGACGCCATCGTGAAGATGGCCGAGAACAATGATGATTAGTAAAATTACAATACTATCATTTTGGCTTTTTTAACTCCGAAATAATAATTCCCATATTTGTCCATTGGATTATTGTTGCTTGCTACGAGATTTATTTTCCCAGAAATCCGTGCTCTATACCAATCATTAAAGTGGAAGGTAATTGTGGTTTAGAATGTTCTTGTGATTGAAATTTCAGGGAATCGATGGTCTACCAGGAGCTAAAGGCAGACCAGGGGAGAGGGTAGGCTTTTTACTTAATCTATTTTTTAAAGGGGGCTCACAATAGGTGGTTTTCACGGCAAGAAAGCCCTTGTTTTCTGGTGATTTTACTAAATGGTGAATGACAGGAAAATGCCGCGTTCACAGCTCGTTTTCCTGTTTTTGAAAACGCGCGGAAAACTCGGTGTTCACTAGTGGTTAACAGAGGTAAAATAAGTTGTTCTTACCTAATTTTCCTGCACAAGGAAAACAGGTTTTAACAGTGTGTTTTCCAGGGACATTTTACCCCAGTTATCCGGAGCGAGAAAACGAGGCGTTCATTGTATGTTTTCCTGAAGTTGTAAACGTAATGAAAACATAGCATTCCACAATGGTTTTCCTACAGGAGCATTACACCGGAAAACATGCTATTTTGCTGATTGTTTTCCCCTGTTTTCCGGAGCATTCTAACATGGAATTTTTCAAGTGTTTTTTGGTTTGGGAAAACGTGGTGAAAACGCGATGTTCAACGTCCATTTTGCTACAGTAGTGTTTCACCGACAAACACCCTGTTTTCCTGAGTGTTTTACCCTGTTTTCTGTAGAATTCTAACACGGTATTTTGCAAGTGCTTTTCGAACTCAGGCTGACAAAATGCCGTCAAAATGTCAATTTTCCGATGAACGGGCGGCATGGTTGAGCACTTTCCAATTCCCATAGATCAAATGAGTGTTAACATGGTGTTGCAGAGAATTTTCCAATGAGAGCTAACGGCGTAGAAAATTCAGATGTTCCGCCAGCAAAGGTTTTAAATGAGTCATAAATTGAGATAACACGAATGACTGGAGAAGAGCGCCATATTACCCGACACAGGTCGCCAAAGCTTGGGTTTCGTAGCATCTACGCAAGTTTTACGTCACCTATGCCGTAGAGGAATTCAAGTTTCATTGGTACCGAATCTATAAACGACAACTCACTTTTTAACTTTCATGTCATCCGGTGTTTGATTTCAGTCGTGAAGTGGGCCGTGCGATAGCCTTGCCTGTTGCGCGTGCGCAAAATGTGATTAATTCCTTTGCAGCTAAACCACAATGAAAAGAGAGAGAGTCAAGACGCAAATATATAAGTTCTCCTTCAGATTGTCACAATAAGATCGGCCAGAGGGTACAAGGTTTGCATCAATACGCGGCAGCGTTCATGGGTTTGTGCTCGGTGCGAGTCCTCACATGCAACCGATCCCAGAATCTGTAATCTTACGTCCTGTCGAGACGCTAGGGCCCTTCTGCTGTCTTAAGCTTTGCAAATGGTGAGTTGCGCCTCCAATGTAGGCCTCTGAGAGAACACTAGGGCTGATTCTAGAGTTTTTGGTTTGATAACATTCTTTCATTTAAAAACATTTTTTTAATTTGTTCATATGTGCTTCCCTTGTCTGGGCAGAGAAAATTGTGCTTCGGAGAAACGGCTTATAAAGCTTGTTGGGCCGAGCGTTGTCACCGGCTTCTGCTGCTAGTAGACGGTGTCGATATCGAAAGCGTTACTGTTGGCAATGATAGTACACAGAAGGAAAAAAGAAAATTTATCCCTCGCTGGCTAAAAACGTACGGATGGCTCCGGTACGATTAAGGGAAAACACTTCATGTATTGTGATGTTTGCCCTAAGTAAAACAAGAATGCGCTCAACATGAACGAAGCCAATTTCTTAAGCCTCAGAGTCAATTTTGTAAACTATAAGGTATTGACTTCAAAGATGAAGCTGTATTATTATTATACGGAATGTCTCAAATGGGTTTAAGTGATCATTTTTAACGGAATAAATAAAATGAGTTAGTGGTTCATGATTCCGCTAAGATGTATGTGAGCTTTTTGGGTGGTATTTCTTAAGTACAAACTGTGCTTTGTTACTGGCTTTGTAAGAGATCGAGCACTCTTGTTGAGGGACATAACATAATGTGTTTATTCAAGATGCTGTGAAATGTAATCAGATACAAGGTACATCTTGAAAAGGAGAAACAAGAGGTTGTCCCTGTGACATTTTCCTTAAAAAAAAAAAAGGGACACATTGGTTTGGTCTGGGACTCATTACTTTTCATGGAGTGAGTGCCAGGGACTCACTCTGACAATTTCTAACAAAATCACTGCTATCTACACAATGTAGCATATTAAGTGCATATAAAGTCAGAAGTGATAATATGACCCAACTTTTTTAATTCTGCTGAAAAAAAAACAAAAAAACAAAAACATTGTCACTGCTGTGCCCTTAACTTAACATCATCATGAATTTTCACATAACTAACCAAGTAAAAGCATTTCATATTCCCTGTATATTTCAGAAGTACTGTTATTTTTTCGGTTCCTTTTTACCTGTTATTGACATCTGTAGTGGGGGATGGTGTTCTGATATTTTTAAAGGGAGGTAATTAAATATAACTTTGAGATAAGGTAAAAATAGTTGAAATAATTATACCAAATCAAACAATATAGAACTGTTTTATTAAAGTGCCCCTGTGACCAAAAAATCAATTCATGTTTTTCTTTGGATTTCAAAACTATGTTAACAAAACACTAAGTGATCCACGTTTTAAGCCTTGATTTCAAAAAGACACCTCTTTATTTTAAGTGTAATTTTCCTATTTAATGGTCCGCCATTACTAACATTATGTTCTTGAGAGAGCTGGATCGAGGAGAAAATGACATCAAAGGCTCACTAGTTTAAGAATGCAATACGTGTGTACGCCGCAGAATTAATGTACAGCACAGGGGTTTTGGGCTTTCAGACTTTTAAACTCACGCTTTGCATATATAATAAACTGTGTTCACACGCTGAAATTTTAAGCTAGTGAGCCTCTGACGTCACTTTTCCTTGGACCCAACCCTCTGAGGTCCAATCGGTCAGTTTTGAACGTGAGTAATGGCGGACCGTGAAATCCAAAACTTACACTCAAAGTAAACGGCCTTTGGATAAAAATCAAAGCTCAAAATTTTGCCAGTCAGGTGTTAAGCAAACACACTTTCAAAATCTGAAGGAAAAAACCAAGTGGTTTTTTTGATCACAGGGGCACTTAAAGTGCACAACAGCACCATAAAACCAAACATCTCTTCTTAATGAGTGGAGGCCAATGTTACATAAAAAATAATTAGATCAATTCCATTATTTACATTTTTCATGATGTCGAATCAGGCAATCTGGTTATGACTTTAAAGAAAAAGATAATCATAATAAATCATTAGCATCACCCAACTAGTGGACTAATGCAAATCCTGCATTTTAATTGGCTTCGCTACTAGAGGACTATTAGTAATAGTCCTCGAGTAACAAAAAGCATGATGCTTTCTTTTGTCAATACCTCATTCGGCTTCGCCTCATGGGCTATTGACCCGCGTACCCGTAGCCCTTGCGGGATACAAGTCTAATTGTTAAATAACTTACATGGTTCATGGTCCTAGTTTGTACAGTAATTGTCACATCCCATTTTAAATAAAATTCTAAAATAATGTAATAAAATAATTTTTACACACTACTTTGTCATTTTAGCTGATGACAGCCAGAGCAGTTTCTCTTTTACAAATTTGTTGTCCACAAGTACGAAGTGACTTTATCCTTTGAACTGGTATAAAAACAGGCTGGTCCAAAAACATCAATTTCTGTTCACCAAATGAGCCAAACTGGTTACTCCCAGAACATTTTCGTCCTCAAAGTATATTTCCTCCCCTCAACAACTGCAGTTGATTCTCTGGACTGGAATAAAAGAGGCTGGTCCAAACACTTCAAAAAAGGATGCACTGAATACCAGTTGACCCTCGCAATGAAAAATACCTATCGTCTCTCTTGGAAATGAGACTGTAATGATTTAACTTTCACGCAGTGGCGAAAAAATGAACGAATCTTTCTTGGTCGGAGTAGTGTGTGAAACTTCTCAAAAATTATTTGTTGTTACATGCAATATGTGAGACTTAGCAAGCCGCTGACAATCATTACCGTAGGTTTGAAGATTTTCCACCAATTATATTGATTGTTAGTAATAAATACAGTAATGGACCAATAAAAATCGCTATTATAGAATGCGTGTAGAGGAAACGTGCTTTACACAACACTTCGACTTCGCGATCGCTTTGATTGAATCCTGTAAGGGAAAATGTCAGTGAAAAGATCTTCGAATGCCTCTGAATTCCGTCAGGTCTTGAGTAGACTTAAAGAAGTCCAAGAGCAGTTGGAAAGATCTGATCAATCGAGTCTTGCGAGCAAATTGTCGGACATTAACAACTCCCTCACCATAGTAGATGGAAATCAGACGGAGTTTCCAGATACAGTTCTGCAAACCTTGGACCGGACTGACATACAGGATGGCTTCAGAGCTATGGAAGAGCGTATTTATTCACTGGAAGCCAAAATGAAAAGCCGGTAGAGAGTCGAGGGATCAACTGGAAGCGAAGTGGCGTTGACATCACCGAGCTCTGCGAGAAAAAGAAAAATATCTCGCCATCCTGATTTTTCGGTAAGAAACGTAGCGGAATAATTTTACCTTTTTACGCGTTGTGATTGTCAGTGTTAACCACAGAAGCTTGATTATTATTATTTTTTTTTTCGTGGAATGACTTCTGTGTAGACACATGCAAACGAATGTAAAATCTTGGGCCGTTTTCAAATTTCGTGCGCATTTTTATCACACCTTTTGATTGGTTGCTTCTGTTAAGCAGAGCTTTCCATAAGAGAATTCTAAATAAGTTGGTGATTCAATGGCTGTCACAGTGTGAAAACAATTTCTTTCTGCAAATATTGTCATTTGTATTTCTAGAACATTTTTGAAGGGTTAAATACCATGTAATACACTTGAGGAAAAGCAATAGAAACTTAAAAATACTACGTGATCTGTTGTGAGCTAGAGCTAGAGCTAAGTGAAATTCTTTTTTTGTTTCTACTGTTGATCACTAACAGCACTGCGTCCGTTCCAAGATGGATTAACCGGGACTTTCGTGGTGTACTGATAAGAAGTAAGTTCACAATTATAATACTGTCATTGTATAAGCATAAGGGGAAGGGCAGGCTTATTTTTTGACTGTTTTTAACTGACAGTCTGTGCATCATGGTGTACTGGAAAATTTGTCCAGATTTATGAATTGTGTTTTGAGTTTATATATTCTAATTTATCTGAGGAAAGACATAACATGTTTAAATAACTAATACACTTGATTGAGATCATCTTTAGGGTTCTGCAATCCACTAATACACACTTGGCAGATAAAGGAGTGGAAACTGGATAATAAGGGGATGGGTGGTACATAAATATGAAGCTTCTCACTAGGAAGTACCACATTTTTTCTCAATATTGATAATCCACATTACAAAATATTTTTGAGAATGGCACATAGGGCAAGTCTCTGTAGTTATCATATGCCTAATATGTTAAGTCCATGAAGTAGCAACAAAACAACAACAAGAAACAGAAGCAAAGTACTATTTGTTTTCTACTAGTTGGGGGTACATTGTATATTTGTATGTGATAATACTTCACCAGAAGTAGTAAATATTCCCTTAGTCAAGAACTAGTCAAGTTTAAATTTAAAATTGCTCTTTTTTGGTGAATGTGTGCAAATTGCAACTTAAGTGGTACCTGACAGTGGTCACATTGAATTTTTTTGTTGCATACTATAACTTATTATATACATGTAAATACCAATGAAATACCGTATGCTGTATGCTTTACAGGATTATACTGCTGAGTGTCTCTAGTTTTTTGTAGTCATTATTTAATAATTAAGTGTTAAGTATGGCCTGTTCAGTATTTAATTTTATAAATAATGTAGACTGTTTAATCTGGTCTCCTGTCCCCAAGTTTGTATACTTTATGGGTCAAACAATTATTCAAGGAGTACTTATTTATCCATTATATTATCTTGTGTGCTTGTAAATTAAGTAATCATAATTAGTTGTTTAAGTAGTATTGTAATAATTATAGGTAATGCCTTCATTTATTAATGTAAATTCTTCAAATTTTGTCTGCTGACCATATGCCATTTAAGCCCCCGGCTTTGGCTGCTCTCATGTACTAGAGTCTGATATGTAATAATAAAGTGGAATGAATGAAAACAAATACCAAGTGAGCTTTCGTGCAAAAACATGATATCTTCACACATGAAAAGATTACTGTTGCTGTAGTTACATATGAAAATTGGGCCTTTCAATGCCTTTTGTGAAATGATTTAGTATTTCATTGGTGTTTATATTATAATAAATAAAATGTTACATGGCTACTTGGAGATAAGAAATTCCTCTTCTCGTGTTGAAAAATATTTCACTTGTGTTGCTGCACTCACTCGTGAAATATTTTTCAACACTCGATGAGAAATATCATATCTCTGCGCGGCCATGTACGTTGTAATATCCTCCTATATATTATGTAGTAATATTTGTAGCCACAATGTTTAAGCTGTGATTAAACTTTTGATTTTTTAGATGCCATCTCTCAAACTTTGCCTCCAACAAAAAGAAGAGGAAACAGATGGACAATGATACATATGAGCAGTACCAGCAGGAGCAGAAAAGAAGGCAAAGAACCAAAAGGGTGAGATTTCACTTGCCTACTGTTTCAAAAATTTAAAGTAGACAGAGTAAAATAATGGTTAATGATAACCATCGTATCATGTCTTCATCCTTTTTGGAGGGCAAGAGGTCAATTCATAATCACTGTTGATTTTTCTAAAATACCAGTAATGATTTGGTGCATACACAATGTAGTAAAAGTAGTTTTATGTACACCAGCAGCTTGCTTGAGAAGTATTTTACGTTACATTCGGATTCCTTAGAATCAGAAAAGTATGGCCAGAAAAAAAAATCGGTTTCAATGCACAGTATGATCCTTCAGTTTTTCAGTTTTGAGAATGCTTGTTGTACACCAGTATGTTACTAACCCTAATCCTAACCCTAAACAACACAGGTAGTCATGATGGCTTTCACCACTAAGAACAATTCTCTCATACATTTCGTGTGGCTTTGTATTACCTCAGTCTTTATATAGACCAAAGTTTATTGACAAAATTTCTTTGTTCCACAGTAACTGGAGACGTTTGAAGCTCTGCATTCCTACCTGATTTCATCCAATGAATCAGATGAAGAGCAAGACACACTGGTTACAAGGCCTCTTGTCTGGAGAGCAGAGGAGGTATCCACTTTCCTTCATGGTTTGGACTTGTGCCGCAAAGAAAGACTGTCAAACCAGCAGAGGAGGCAGTGTGTAAACAGGAGGGTTGGCCCTTCCAGCAACAGAAGACATAATGAAGTCCCAGAGAAACTTTTCTGGGCCATTAAGTTGTAAATATTTTTTCTAAAGTCTGTATTTTTATCAAGGATGATATTAGGTTGCTTTCAATTGGGAAATCCAGATTTAGATCTTAAAATCTGGATCTTTCGGATTTCCAATCCAACACAAAATAAAACAGATTTTGTCACGGATTTCAATTGTGGGAAATCATTGTCGGGATCAATTAGTGAGATCTGTGACAAAATCTTTTTCAAATTTTGTGTTCGATTGGAAATCCGAAGATCCAGATTTTAAGATCAAAATCCGGATTTTGCAATCGAACGCACCCTCAGTCATCACTGTGACACTAATCAAACTAGGCTGCACCTATGAGTCCACAGCAAATTGAATTAATGGCGTTGTGTTGTGTTTACTACCTGGGACTGTGTAATAATTATACAATCCCACATAGAGACTAATATGTTTAGGCATTTTGGTACAGTACAATTATATTGAGGTTACACTGTTCTGTGCCTTTTTGTTCTTTTGTCGTGCAGTTCACACATTCAAACATTTGGCTGACATCCTTGTTCATTTTTTTTTACTTTCATGATAAAAATGATAAAATGTATATGCAGGGTACAGTATTTGTACCAGTGATATGAAAACATCTCCATATAATTTGTTACTTAATATCTTAAGCTAGCTTGCACCAAGAAAACACTATCATGTGTTAAAAGAGTGTAGCTATCAATTTGTATATAGTATAAATAAATGTTTTGGTATTGTTGTACATAATAGAAATAGGCAAGTGCCTGTTTGAGTCATTGATAATAAAACAGTGTAAGGTATACATGTATCTCATATTTTATTTCTGGGACATAATCAGGGAGGGAGTCAAGTCCTTCTGCCAACAACATTGAATCATTTGAATTTCATTGTGAAAGTAGAGTCACAGCTACGAACTCAGAGTAAATGAAAACGTAAATACAGCCAAATTTGTAAGCTACGCCACCCAACTGATTTTAAAGTGCATGTAAAATATCAGCGAAAAGGAGAAGCCGCAAATGCAGAAAAGGCAGGAAAGTAGGTGCATTTGTGTGACAACACCGCGTTTTCCCTCAAGGCAAACACCTTGGTTTTAAGCATTAATCAACTAGTGAACGCAGAAGAACAAGCGGTTTTTTGGCGTTCTCCGCGCATTCACTGTTCGCGAAAATGCAAGAAAACTCGCTGAAAACTCCACTGAAAGCGTTGTTTTGAAACTGGAAAACACCAGTAAACAATGGAAAACAACCTGTTTAGCGTGCGTTAACCGCCCGGTGAACACCAGGACAATGAGAGAAAACTCCGAGTAAACTCCAGTTAACACGCTGTTTTGCGACTGGAAAACGCCGGTAAAACAACTGGAAACAATCTGTTTTCACAACGTTAACCGCGCGGTGAACACCAGGACAATGCGAGAAAACTCCGAGTAAACTCCAGTTAACACGCTGTTTTGCGACTGGAAAACGCCGGTAAAACAACGAAAAACAATCTGTTTTCAAAGCGTTAACCAGGCGGTAAACACCTGGAAAACGGCTTGTTTTCCTGTTGTTCACCCTAATGGAAAACTGTCGGATAATGGAACGAAAACTCGAGTTCACCGGCTGGAAAACAAACAGAAAACCTCGGATTTTACGATCGGAAAACGCAAGCAAATGTTCGAAAAATGCCGCATTTTGCAATATTCACCGATCGTTTTCCTAGCGGGTGAACGCTACTTTTTTTGCCGTGTTTCACGTGACGTCATCGCCGCCATGTTGTTGATGGACGAAAACAAAAGATCTCTCATTAGCTCTTTTTGTTCGTCCACCAGCAATTGTACATTGCATCATTGTTATCTGTGTCTCGATAGATTGGTTGAAAACCATCTATAAGGAGTGTTGGCATGTTTTGGTCAAGTGGAGATGTTGCAGGTAAAATCCGTTATCAGGTTGAGGCCGTTTTTACCTAGGTTATTAAATTGGTGATCCGTATTTTACCTAGGTTGAATACGCACTCAGATGAATTGAAGAAACCTTTTTTCGCGGCTAAATTAAGCCTAGAGGAAAAATAGGGTCAGGTTAGGATTAGGTTTGGATATTGTACATGGATATCAAATGACTTATTATACAACAGTAAATAATGAAAAGAACTGTGTTGGGTTGAGCTTGTTCGTCGTTCTAGTGTAGTGGTGAAGACACAGGGCTATAGATCGGGAGGGTCCGAGTTCGAATACCGGTAAGTGCATAGCAAAGTTCTTTGTTCATTTACCATGTTATAGTGTTAAGACTGAATGGATACGTGTATGCATACAGACATTGATAAGATGATACGAAGCATTAAGAAGATGAGTTGATATGCATACGACAGAGCTGTAGGGAAGGAAAAAGTGTTTCAGTCCTTTTGCCTTTTGGAAGGGGGGGGGGGGGGGGGGGGGAGGGGGTTGATAGCTGCTTTAAACCAGGGAGAGTGATTATTCAACCGAGGAAAAATGAGGATCACCAGTTTAACCTAGGTAAGAACGGATTCAACCTGAGACCGGATTTTGACCGACAACATACACGTTGTTTTTAGTTTTTGGCAAGAACTGATGATGAGAGAGAACACATCCAACATACATGTGCATGTGCCTCTTACAGCGCCCTTTTTTTTTTTTCAAGCTAAATTTAGCCCGTGGTCAAGATGCGCGGGGGTTTTAAGGAAGACCCCTGATTGGTTAGTTGTGATTACGTCATTCAAATTCGAAACCAAAATGGCGCGAAGCTTAAAGTAGATTGGAAAAAAAACTATTATGGGGCATGGGAATATGTTCTCTCCCCTCTGCCTCTATTGTTTTCGGTTCTTGGCCATTGACACATCGTCATCTTCAGCCCTCTTCGCTCCTAATCTCCTAATGTAGCCCTACTGAATCAACATGAGAGGCGAAGAATGACGTCTAAATCGCTTTGACGTCTCAAAAAAAAAAAGTTGAAAGAGAAACAACAATCGTACTGCACCTGCGGCAGTTTTTTTGTTGTCATCTGAGAAACAAAGCCATTTGTTTGGATGATTGTTTCTTTCTGTTATTAAGGGGGCGAAATAGTCATGCATTGCAGGCTACGTAAAATATGTTTATCACTGAAAGGTGATCAAAGTTTTGCAGACAATATTAGTGAGTCGTTTTGATGATTTAACGCTGATTCATTGTTAGAAGGTTGCCTGGATACGCCTAGTAACGCCCATTACTTTGCTTTAATTAAGGGACATCCGGGACCTCCTGGTCCGCGTGGACGGATTGGAGCGAAAGGAAATCAGGTGCTCTATGACGTAGCATTTAAATAGATCATAACAACACATCCCCTTCACTTGCAAGAAGTCTTTGTTTCGTCTGCCCAAGCTTATAAAAACATAGATAATAAATAAACTTAGGTTATCAGCTGCAGACTTCTTAACTAAAATAACTGAACAGACCGTTTTCGAGTTACTCTCGTGCGAGCCCTGAACCAAGACCCTCATGCGCTTTGTACAGCTGTTAGTGTTTATATCAGTGAAATGGTTTAAACACATATATTCTCAAGGTAACATTTGTACAAAAGGCTTTCGATTTAATTTTTGAAAGCTAATTCTAACTTACCGTAATGCCCTAAGGACCACGTTCAGCCTATCCCTTGCACTCCACTCTAGGCCGCCGTTTGGTTTAGATCTAGCGACCCGCCCTCCCACCCCGTGAGGAAACCGGGTTTCTTTTTAAAGTGCCTGCCCCAGAGTCTTCGTCTGGTTTGAGCTTGTCCCAAGCCAGAGCGATTTCCTGTACCTTTACATTTTCATGAATAACAATACCCAGGGCAGAATATTATACTATATTGCAGCTTTCTTAAAATTCGTGAATTTTTAAGAGATTTCAAAGTAAAATTCGGAGATATAGTTCATTTTAAAGTGAAATTTAAATGGCTTAAAATGATTTTGCTGTATAACAATTTAGGGCCGCAGAGGACAGATTGGTCTGTCCGGGTTGACTGGACCACACGGAAAAAGGGTAAGTCGTGATATGATAAATAAATGGTCGTTTGCCAACACGCCACCTTGCGTTGTACGAATTACCACACAAGTGAGTGTAAGAACGTTTCAAAACACGAATTGATAAACTTAAATTGACCTCCGTACGAGAGAACTGATTTGCGATCTAATGACGGAATCGAGCGTCAGCCCTTCACCGGTCAAAGCAAATGGTAATTCCCGGTAACTCGAATAGTCGTTTAATTAAATATAGCAAACAGTGAGTTTTTTTTCCCTCCAGGGCTCTAGGGGACGCCGAGGACAGCGGGGGTTACCTGGCGAAATTGGACAAAAGGTGAAGGTTTGAGGTTTAAGTGAGGTTCCAGCACTTGGCTAAGTAGCCTGACTTCTGGATGTTATACATAATTGTGGTCTCATTCACACAGAAGCCCTTCAAGCTAATCCTGCCAAGCCGACCACATGCTGGAAAGGTCAGACCACAACACCGGGAACTCTGTACCCTATTCTTTTCGAATAGTGTGTGGGATCTTTAACGTCCCACAGAGTTAATGAACAAGGGCTGTGAGACGGGACGTGACCTCCGGCTTACCGTCCTTATCCAAGAAGACTAGAAAGTCTCACCATTTGCAGATGTAGTTACAAAGTCAACACCTTCTCCTCAGTTTCAAGACTCTGATTCGAACCCGCGACCTCCGGCATGGAAGTCCAGTGCACTCTTGATTGAGCCAACTGGTCGGCGGTGTAGAGATACATTAGGGAGCTTACGAAACGAGGACGACGACGGCTACGAGGACTTCATTTCAACTTCATACAAGTTCGCGTTATTCATATCACTACGAAGCTATTTCATGTAGTTTCGCGTTAAAAATGTGTAGTAACTGTCGAGGAATTAAACTTGTATGAGTGGGTTGGAAGCGTAGAAAGAGAACTGAAAATTCAATGTCATGTGCTAACGTCCTCCATAGAACCTTGAATTTGGTCATTTCACGTCGTTATTTAGGAGATGACGGCAAAGAAATGTACCAAAATGTAGAACGCACGTGCAGAGCGTGCAGAGCCATTGTTTTTGCTCACTAAACTTATTGTTTTGTAGCGTCGTCGTTGCCGTCGGAGTTGTCGTTTCGTAAGCTCCCTATTATTAATATGAGGACTTTACTCTTAAAATTCTAGCTTATACAATGTTATTAGCTAGAGGTTAACATTTCCCTTCGTTGTAACAGGGACCTGAAGGAGTGGCAGGGTTTCCTGGAGCGCTTGGTTTAGCAGGACAAAAGGTAAATAAGGAAGAAGCGATCCTCGCATTTATCTGGTCAGTTTAAACAATTGTCTCAGTCTTACAGACACCTGAAAGAGGCCATTTTCGAAATATTAATATTCAGCTTGATAGCGAGGCAAGGAGGACAAAAACAATGGAAAGACGTTGCGATGCAGAGGCCATGCTATGCCAACAGAGTCATTAAGCCACTCGGTTGGGAGGCCGTCAATAAGTTGGGCCCATGTGTTCTCGTGATAGCGGGCACGATGAAATAAATGCATCTATTGGAAGTGTTGGTTATTATATAGACGTAATTCCAAGGGTTAGACGTGGGTGACCGTGAAGTTAACGTGCAACTAAAACAGAGTATCTTTAAAGACTGAGCTTCACAAACAACTTGGTAGACTATTGACTACCCTACGCTCAAATGCGTATTTCGTACAATTACACACCTGTACGTATCATATAGAAGATAAAATGACTGCAGGGGTCAAATATATGGCTTAACGCCCTGTTAACAGATCAGAAGAAACCGAGATCCGACAGTAAGAAAGGGATCTGTGACATATGGTTGAGGGGCCGACATATCTCTCCCTCTCTGTCCGAAAGCTGTTGTAGCTGTATAAGCGATCCGCGGGTCGAAATCTCGGGGTGCATCGTCGTGGTACGACGCTCTAGCAACGCGTCCGGATGTATTTGAAGCATTTGGTCTGCGCATGCGCTAATTTTCCAGGCTACTAGTGATTACTTTGCGTGAATCACAATTACTGTGAAGGGAAGTAAAGTGAAGTGAAGCTATTAGTCTCCCCCCCCCCCCCCTCCCCCGCCCTGGGGCTTTTCCGGACTAATTTATAATGCTTTTTGTTGGGGACTTTGGCCAGACTGCTTGTTACGCAGTGTATAATTTATTTAGGAAGTGAAAGATGCCCCTAACGAGATTAGGTCAGACCACCACACCAGGGACAACGTCCCCTACTCTTTTCGAGAAGGTAGTGGGTTCTTTAACGTCCCATACTATTTGGTTTCCAACAAGGACTATGAGACGGGACCTCCGGTTTACAGTCCGAGAAGAAAGCCTAACCATTTGCGGGTGTAATTACGAAGGGAGCACTTTCTCATCAGTTATTTACAGATACTGAGCGTTGGTCCACCCGGAGTCGAACTCTCGACCTCACCGAGGTGGATACCTGTCGAGGATACCTTCCTAATACTTAATTACATTGAAAGTGCCTTTCCGGGACGGTTCCATTTTTTGTTTTGTGTTGATTGGTTGTATCATTGGTGTTATTATAAGGGCCATGAAGGATTGCCTGGGGTGGAAGGAAATCCTGGAGTGAAAGGTGATCAGGTAAAGTGCAAACTTTTGTCCCAGCCTTAAATGCCTTCGATCTTTCCTGATTTGTAGTATAAATTCGCAGGGATGGGTTGTTTCAGCAACCATTTCCTTACAAGCTTCGAAGCTTTAATAGCTAGTGTATCCAAAAGTTGTGAAATTTTTCAATTGTCTAGGGAGACGCTGGTGACGTTGGGAAACCTGGAAAGCAAGGAGTGCAGGTACGCGCATTTCGATCTTTTAGAAAATAGTAAACTTTTGGCTATTGTTGGTGAAATCCTTTTTCGCTCCTGACCAAAACGTAAAATTACAATCGAACTTCATCTTGCAGGTAAGTCTCGTTTAACTTTTAGATTAACTTTATTAAGGGCAACTAGAAACTTATCAAGTCTGAAGTTAAAGAAGCTACTTTTTGACATCTGAATCAAAGCGAGTGGGGTTGAAAGACTTGGGACGCTGGAAAATTACAGGGACGAAAAAACGGAATAGCGAATCTCAACTGGACGATACGTCCCTCTAACTTTAAAGGGAATGATGGGAAAGTAAAACCGTTTTCGAAACCGATATGGTTCGAGTAAGGGTAGCTCATAAGATTAACGTGTAAAACGCCAAGAAGTACTTGTCTTTACCGGCGAGTGTGTACAAGTTAGACGTTGACATAATTTTGTATTGCGTCAATATAATAGGGATCACGTGGACAACCAGGAAAGCCTGGGGCTGCTGGAATAAAGGGGCAACAGGTCAGTTGTTTTGCTTTAATTTTCTTATTATAACAAATATATATAACAAGCACGACAACGTGTTCACAAACTTCGTTATCAAGTCAGTACTTTCTTTATCAGAGTTAAAAGTATTATTGCTTCTTTTCTTGTTCACTCCCGCTTAAAATTCTCTCATTCCCTCACTTTTTCAATACAAAAACTTGATTCTCTTTGTTTAAAGTTAATTTTTAACTTGTGTACGTTTTCAGGGTTTTTCTGGCGAGGATGGTAGACCAGGAAGAGCAGGTGATCCGGTAAGCTCACCTATGCCGGACTGAATTCTACACATCCAATTATAACAAACTCATCGTTTTTGAAACCCTTTGCTCACTCATACTAGCAATTTAAGGATTTACTCTAAGGAGAAATGCGTTTTATATGTGTTGGCGCGGGGATCACATTGTTGGACAAGTTATCATTTTTTGAACCCTGTGTAAAACAGGCAACGACTTTCCGCGGACCGAAAAAGGTTTAATAATGATCTCATAGCGAGAGGAAATCGAATGCTGCTTGTTTTTGGTTCACCGAGAAAACTTAAAAGAGGTTGTTAGCATGGAAGACTTGAATTTTTAAGACCTTTCAAGGGTAAAACGACACCTGCCACTCGGCATGGCCATGTTTTGGATAGCCCGCTTTGCTGTCCGATTTATTTTCCTATAGTTACAGTTTTTTTCGCTCCGTTTCCCGGGTAGTCTTGTCCAAGGGTGGGACTTGAAAATATTTAGCAGAGAAGGGTAACTTTTTTTATAATATACTTTCTTAGGGGACAACTGGATCACCCGGGCTTCTCGGATTACAAGGTGCTACGGGAATGAAGGTAAAGACTCAAGTGATAAAATATAGGGTTATTTTAAAGAGAAGGGGTAAATGTATCTAAGTCTTTTTCCTTTGTTATTCCAGGGATTAGAAGGGAGAGACGGGGCATCTGGAAATGTGGGAATTAGAGGAACAAAGGTACGACGATGTAACGTTCGAATTATGCCTTCTCGCTATCAGAATTCTTCGTCTTCATTTCTATTTTTATGACAAAATGAGTGAATGCATTTATTAACAGGGTGACAAGGGACAGAAAGGACTTTTAGGTCCCCCAGGAAGAACAGGACGAGCTGTAAGCGAACGCAAATAAATTAGATTTGTCTAGTTCAAGAAGTACTTTGCAATTTTAACCTCTTGAAATCCCGTAATCGTATTTTTCTTTTGTTAGAATTTTGTCTTTTATATAAAAGTACAGTCGTGAGTAACGTAACTGTTTTACTTGTATAATTCCAGGGCTATCCAGGAGAGCAAGGTTCCATGGGTCCCCCTGGGCGTCAAGGACAAGTGGTACTTACTTTATACATTTTTTTGAGAACGTTCCTTATAATAAAGTTCAGGCTGAGGTGAACCAGGATTTTAAGAGCTTATTAAGAACATACCCACACTGAGAGTGAGTTAAGAGCGTCTTTATTTTGCTCAATTTGTTGTTGTTGTTGTTTTTGTTAGTAGTTTAAAGTGGCTGCCCCTGTGACCAAAAAATAATTCTTTTTTTCTTTGGATTTCAAAACTATGTTAACTAGACACTAAGCGACCAAAGTTTTAAGCCTTGATTTTAAAAAGACACCTGTTTATTTTAACAGGGATTTTCTTATTTAATGCTCCGCCATTACTAACTTAAAGTACTTGGGAGAGCTGGTTCGAAGAGAAAATGACGTCAAAGGCTCACTAGTTGAAGAATGCAATGCGTGTGTACGCCGCAGAACTAATATGCAGCACGGGAGTTTTGGGCTTTCAGACTTTTAAGCTAGTGAACCTTTGACGTCACTTTTCCCTAGATCCAATCCTCTGAGGTCCAATCAGTCAGTTTTGAACGCGAGTAATGGCGGACCGTGAAATATAAAACTTGACTTAAAGTAAACGGCCTTTGGACAAAAATTAAAGCTCAAAATTTTGCCAGTCAGGTATTAGACAAACATACTTTATAAATCTGACGAAAAAAAGGAGGTGATTTTTTTTTAATCACGGGCACTTTAAATAAAGGTAAAAGAAGTGTAAAACTGTAGCGTAAGAGGACACTGAATGAACTAAAATACTTCCTACTGCATGATACACTGACTAAACAACTCAGTTTCTAGTCGAACATAGTATACCACCCAACTTTATAAGAACCTGTTAAGGAAGGTGCCTACTAATTCAAGGTATTTTTGCACGGTTTACTGACTATGCGGGAAAAGCAGATCTTAACAAGTGTTATTGAAATCCAAAACGAAAATTGGGAGTAACCACACATTTTTCAAAGATATTTAATCAACAATATTTGTAAAAAGCTTTAAAGTACAAAGCTATATATGGCGTTCTTTTCCAAATTGAAGCTTAATTATATCTGAAAAATGCGTGGTTACCCCAATTTTCTTTTTGGATACCAAGAGCACTTACTAAGTTCTGCTTTCTCCGCATACTTTTAAACCGCGCAAAAATACCCTTGCATTAGTAAGCTCCACCAATAGGAAACTTCAATATCTTGAGATGCGCAGAACGTATGCGCAATAACAATAGTAGGCACCGTCCTTAAGAACGTTTTTTCATGCTCAAATCGCAAAAAATATATATATATATATGAGAACGTTCGGCTTCAGTCCCCAAATTAGACGTTCTCGTGTATATAAAGTGTATTGTCATTTTTGCTGTTAAAGAGTATCGTCTCTTGCATAATATTGTTTCAATTAAAGCTAAGTAAATTAATTATTCTTGCTGATTATCAACGCGTGCGATTATCTTAGGGTCCACCGGGAGCTCAAGGACCAACGGGGTTTGCAGGACGGAGCGGCCGGCGTGTAAGTGAGACCTCGATATTACATATGTTGTATTTAGGGCGAGTTCGATTGAACCTATTCCGGAATAAGAATACGTGGAGTGATGATTAAAACGGTATGTTTGGCGCGTTTCGAAGGAGCAAGGATAACAAAAATATGTTTAAAATAGCATTTTCGCAGATATTTGACAATTTTAATGTGAATCTCCGTAAAAACGAATGATTTCTAACTTATATTCCATGTATTCCTATTCCGAAATACGGTCAATCGAACACACCCTTAAATGAAAGCCAAGAAAGTTCTTCTTTCATTGTTAGACCTTGGATTTGTTTTGTTATTAGGGACTCAGGGGAGAGCATGGAAAGAACGGAAAGCCAGGTCTTGTGGTAAGCTATTGTAGTTCGACATGCATGCACTCTGCTCAATTTTTTTCAATGCCACTTTAATTTCACCGACTCGTTGGATGAACATGGATCGAAAAAATGTCAAAAAGAAACTAAAGGAAAGATTTTGAGACGCTTAACCGTATCTAAACTATTTAAACAGGGTGAGCGCGGACCAACTGGAACGATCGGACTTCTTGGACCACCGGCAAGTGCCACTTCATATATATAATAGGGAGCTTGAGCTACGACAACGGCGACGGCAACGAGAACGTCACAAATTTGCATATTTAGTGGGCCAAAACAATAGCGTTGCACGTCTTGCACGTGCGTTTTTCACTTTTGTCCATTTCTTTGCCGTCGTCAGCAAAACAACAACGTGAAATAGCCAAATTTGAGGTTTTATGAAGAACGTCAGCACTTGAGGATAAATTTTCATTTTCTCCCCTAAATTAACCGCCAGTGTCATTTTTGAGGAACTACCACACCCTTGTCATATTAAAAGGGTTGAAGTAGTCATGAAGTGATTACAACAACGTGAATTTATGTTTTGAGATGACGTTCTCGTTGACGTCGCCGTCGCTGTCGTCGTTGCTTAAGCTCCTATTAGGGAGCTTACGAAACGAGCACGACGACAGCTACGAGGACGTCATTTAAAAAAACAAGTTCGCGTTATTCATATCACTACGAAACTATTTCATGTCGTTTCGCGTTAAAAATGTGTAATAACTGTCGTTAAATTATACTGATATGAGTAGGTTGGAAGTGTAGAGAGAGAACTGAAAATTCATCGTCATGTGCTAACGTCCTCCACAGAACCTTGAATTTGGTCATTTCGCGTCGTCATTTAGGAGATGACGGCAAAGAAATGTACCAAAATGTAAAACGCACGTTCAGAGCGTGCAGAGCCATTGTTTTTGCTCACTAAACCTATTGTTTTGTAGCGTTGTCGTTGCCGTCGGCGTCGTCGTTTCGTAAGCTCCCTAATATCTCTTGTATCGTGCGTGCGTTCTCTGCTGAGGGCTAACTAATATACATGTTTTCAAACAATCTTTCAAAAAGGGTCCTAGTGGTCGTGTTGGTAAAAGGGGAGCTGACGGAGAAGATGGACAAGTGGTAAGGAAATATAATGTAACATCAGGTGTTATGATACAAAACTGTGACTCTTCTTCGTCTTACTCCCTTTATTTAGCTAACGATATTCAAACCATCGGATCAGCTGATGTTTTAAAACATTTAGCCTTCGTTAACCTTGCTAACGATTGGGTAGTCTAGAGCTGTAAGCACGCGACGTGCAGCAATTCAATCTTGGTATAATTATGGTAGGGAAAACAAAACCAACCTTTCTCTCTAATGTCTACCAGGGTCCTCCAGGAGAACATGGACGAGTTGGACGACATGGAAGGCCGGGTTTAAGGGTAAGTGTACCAAAGAAATATTAGAGTCACCGGAAGCGGACCAATCGAGTCATGGTCCTTTGTCTGTTCAGGGGCGGATCTAGGGGGAGGGTGCATGGGGTGTGCACTCCCCCGCCCCCCTACCCTGAGAAAACCTGCGGCTTCCAAATGCAACTGGTATTCTGCCAAAAAAAAGAAAAAGAAAAAAAGGGCCCACGCAAGGGCACGCCATTCCTTAGTGGTGCATCCCCTCCTGACAAAAATCCTGGGTCCGCCCCTGCTGTTACACAGTAAAATAGCGACTTCAAAATTCACGTTCTCTTCGATCTGCTGATTTTCAAGCAAACGAATGATACAGTAAAAGTTGATTGATAGATTTGCCTTCTATCTGCAGGGATTAAGAGGGATGCGTGGAAGAAAGGGACGCTTAGGAACGAAAGGAGAAAAGGTAAAATGAAACGAGAGTTAGAAGGATCGTTGCAGTTAGATAAGCACTTAAGAAGTTGCCAGTAGGTCTGAAAAAATCTAGAGTTGAACGGGACTCGAACCCATGACTATGAGGTTGCGATTGCGCATGCTTATTCCTTAATGGCCGCGATTTTAGTGTTCTTTTGTTTGCTTGCAAATTTAGCCCATGTTCCCTCGTTCTTAAACTAAAAATTTAAAAGAATATTCAACCTTAAACGAGGCATCAAGGGGTAATTTGCAAGGCAACAAAAGAATACTAAAATTGTAGCCATTTTGGAATGAGGTTCATGGGCTATCAAACCAGCGAGTCCAAGTTACATGCCTTAGGACGGTGCCTACTATTGTCATTTCGCATGCGTTCTGCGCATCTGGAGAAACTCGGGTTTCCTATGGTTGGTGCTTATTAAGGACGGTGCCTACTATTGTTATTGCGCATACGTTCTGCGCATCTCCAGATACTCGGATTTCCTATCGCCGATGCTTACTAATACGAGGATATTTTTGCGCAGTTTAAAACTATCAGGAGAAAGTACATCTTAGTAAGTACTCTTGGTATCCAAAATTATAATTGGGGGTAACCATGCATTTTTGAGAGATGCTTAAGCTTCAATTTGAGAAAGAACGCCATACATTGCTTTGTATTTTAAAGCTTTTACAAATATTATTCATGAATTATCTTTGAAAAATGCGTGGTTACCCCGAATTTTCTTTTTGGATTTCAATAACACTTGTTAAGATCTACATTTCCAGCATAATCACACACCGGGGCAAAAATATCTTTAATTAATAGGCGCCGTTCTTAATGCAGGGATATTTTTGCGCGCTTTAAAACTGTGCGGAGAAAACAGAACTTAGCAAGTGCTCTTGGTATCCAAAAACAAAATTGGGGGAAACCATGCATTTTTTATAGACAATTAAGCTTCAATTTGGAAAAGAACGCTATACATTTCTCTGTATCTTTGAAAAATGCGTGGTTACCCCAAAATTTCAATTTCAATAACACTTGTTTTTCCCCCATTTTCGCAAAGCCCGCAAAAATACCTTTGAATTAGTAGGCACCGTCCTTAAAGAGGTGAATGAAATAGACATGTCCAACGTGTGAAAAGAGATCAAATGTTTCGGCAAAGGGCAAAAGTGGCTAAAGTACAGATAAGCAAACCTGGAGTCTCACCCCTAGCCATCTAACAAACAAAAATGTGAAAATTTGCATTGATTTCTCATACAGGGTGGTGTTGGATTTGTCGGATTGCCAGGCAGGAACGGTAAAGACGGAACACCGGTGTGTAACGGGGTCCACTGTCCGTTTATCGCTTTACCTTCGAATTAAGCCCGACAGCATTTTTGTAATATTCTCTTGATTTTCTCGCATTTCAAAGGGTGACGATGGACGACCAGGTTCTATTGGACAACCAGGAATACGAGGACCAAAGGTTAGGGACTATATGCTACTCTGCATACTGCCAGTCTAACATTATTTATTCAAAAAATTCTTTTTTATCAAAGAAAGTTGATAAAGGCAAATTAACTACCATAAAATAGATTTGCCAGCTGGCGAAGTACATTTTGAGCGTCAGCCCTTCTTCAGAGCGGGCATTTGCGGGTTGTTAGTGGTTAATATAGGTGATAGAGGAGCTATCCCATCGGTGGAACCTTTGGTGATCACATGATACATGAACAAATTAATTGAACGAAAAGAGGTTATTCGTTCCGTAAGGATTAAGACTGCATTGTAGTACCATTATTTCTATTTTTATTATTGCAACATGATGTGAAATGCTCCCAAAAACGGAGACAAAGGATGCAAACACTTCAAAAGTAATACTTATAATTCATATTATTCAACAGGGTAAAGACGGCAATGATGGAAATCCTGGGCTCCCAGGAAAGCAAGGAGATGAGGTGAGCATTATCTACAAACCCCTTTTTTATCACCTTAAGGGTCCACTGACGTATTTTTTGGGGTGCGTTGCTAAGGATGTAATGTTAAGTAATTTGAGAGAATTTGGCATTATTTTGATCAGTTTCCAGCTTTTGTAAGCCAATGACCCTAAATATGACGTCATCATGCCACGCCTATGGTCACGTAACCAATAAAAAAAACCTCTAAATTTGTCCCCGTGCTACGCAATTTGGTTATTTAATCGATGGTTTGATAATTTGTATTTGTTTTTGCATCCACCCAGCATGGTTTTGAAAATTGTTCTTTTTAAAGACATAAACGATACTGAAATACCCATAACTTTTTCAAAAAAGATGATTTTAAAAAATCAATGCTTAGCTATATTCAGTATTTGGGGGTGAAACGTGCCATGTAAAAAAAAATTAATTCAATTTAAAGATCGCTGGAAATTTAGCTTTTTCTCAAAACCGGAAGTCAGTTCGTTCACGCATGCGCAATTGATCTGAGAACGAGGGCGAGGAAAGCCTTCGATGCAAACAACAGTTCGTGTGGTGACTTTTGCTTGTGAGTGGGTTTTCTTGTCAGCTCATAATATGATTACGCCAGTTACCGGAAGTGACATTTCACTTCCTTAGCAACGAGTGAAAAATCCATTGGTGGGCCCTTAAGCCTGCAAAAAACGACTCGCAGTATACGTAGCCAGTGACAAAGCCAGAGACCTACTTAAAAAATTTACGCCCATTTTTTTGAAGGGTATACAAGGGTTACCAGGAACTCCCGGGATCCCCGGATTGACAGGACCAACAGTAAGTTATTGTAACGAATCTTTGCTGACGTCATTGTTTACATTTTTGTTTCGTTAACATACGATTTTGCGCCCAGAAGGCATCTTGCTTTTTACAAATTTACTTCAAAAGGTAAATCAACTTGTTAAACTTTGTAAAATCTCCAATTTTAAGCGTTTTAGCTTTCATACCGAGCAAGTTATTAT
>NC_090876.1:7090653-7093153 GCF_036669935.1 Montipora foliosa
AAGATAATAATAAAGACAATCACAGGAAAGAAGTCGGGAGGACCGCTTGAAAATTCCTCGTTTTTGGGCCCATAAGTTAGTGTAAAGTTTAGTATGCATATGGCTTTGGAAGTTGACTGAAAATAACACAGTTTTCACATTGATGATTCTTCAACCGACTGTCGTTGCTCGGAGATTTTATCCATGAACTTTTTCGGACAAAGTCAGTTGTTTCATGGAACGTCAAATGTGGCGAAACCTTTTAAGAAAGAAAACCTGGACAGTTTCGCTTCAAAGCTGTTGCTTAATTAAATACCAATTTTCATTTTCATAGTTCATAAGAAACGAACACGAGCACGTTTCAATTGCATTGCAAATTTTCTATGTATTTTGCACCACAGGGGTATGAAGGTTTTGCTGGAGAAACCGGTGACATGGGATCATCAGGTGACCCGGTGAGTCCTCAACTAGAACTTAGTAAAGTATTCAGCCAATTAAGAAATTTAGGGTTTTTCAAGGGACATTATGGTTTCTTGAAGATTAATTAACGAGACTGATTAAGGTAAGGGCGGAGCGGAAGAAAGATGCAGTGCAAACAAATGAATGAATTGATGAATAAAACGACAAGGATATGCACGCGTGCAGGAAGGAAAGAACTGGTGCATCAGCGAATGAATAACTGAAGTAAGCTAAGTCAGCGACTTAATTGTCGGTGGGATAAATGAACGAATAAAGAATTGAATGAAGATCAAAACTGTCTAATTTTTCTGAATTTAATTGTTTTTATTTAGGGTCCAAGAGGAAGTCCAGGGATGCCAGGACGTACCGGTGTTCCAGGAAGACCGGTAGAGAATGAGTGTGCGAGAATTTGTAATTCGAGTTCCAAAGGTTCTCAGCTTCAGGGTGCATTATTGCGAAAACGCTGACGTCTCGAATGTTAATAACAACGACAGGAAGTTGATCTTCTCCTCTTTCAGTACTTTGACTCGATATCATAATGTTTAACCCTTTCAGCCCCGTGGGGTTCCCCATTGACGAGTAAAATCGTCTGGCGTTAGACAGAGTAAAATCTATAAGTGGCACTATTAGGAATGAAAGGCTTAATGGGGACATAGTTTTTGGGTGAATCTAGCTGTTGTTAACCCTTTCAGCCCCGTGGGGTTCCCCATTGACGAGTAAAATCGCCTGACGTTAGACAGAGTAAAACCTATAAGTGGCACTATTGGGAGTGAAAGGGTTCAGTAGTCGAGTTATATTAAAATTTTAAGATCTTATCTCAAAGTCAAATTTCTCAATCGAAGCTTTCGACTGTATCACAGTCTTCGCCAGCAAAATGAGGTCTCTGTTGTCACATGACAACAAATGATCAAAAATGGCTTCAAAAAGTCCGCAAGAAGGAACTTTCCTAGTTTTGAAACAGTGATTTTTTTTTAAATGTTCGTCTTATGCAGGAACGTTCCATCAAGTACAATGAGTACCCTTTTATGAACGGTCCTTGAAACGAACGTTCTTACGGTTTAAGCTCGCTTTTATTCTTCTATGACTTCTAAGGGCCGTGACGGTGAAACAGGACAGGATGGAAGACCGGGAATGCGTGCATCGAAGGTTCGTCATGAAAAATATAATGTCGCTTTTATTCTTCTAAGGGCCCTAACTGTGAATCTGACCAGGACACGATGCGCGAAAATGATTTAGTAAAAATACGCAGTTGTAAAGTATAAAGATGTGATATCAAAGTGCACTTGGGGAATCGTGAAAATGGGTTTTTCTACGTCTGGCCATGTACACCAAAACGGTGTAACTCGATTATTTCTATGCTATCACATGTTATTGTGGTTGCTAGTATTAAGGTTTAGCGTATGCCATTTCTCCAGGGAGCTCGAGGACCCAATGGAAAATCAGGAAAGCCTGGAGCTCCTGGACTACCAGTAAGTAACTGAAAAGAGATTGTTCAAACTATTGATCACAGAAAAGCTTAGTAATTTGTGTCACAAAAAAATTAAAAATTGTCGCAGATGGAAAATTCATGCACATTACAATTGATACAAAGTTAATATTTGATTGGCTGTAAAATTAGAGAAGCTGTGGAGAAAAAATGAGCCTGCTAGAAAATGCGTGGTTACCCCCAATTTTATTTTTTGATTTCAATAACACTTGTAAGATCTACATTTCCCGCATAATCATAAACCGGGGCAAAAATACCTTTGAATCAGTAGACACCGTCCTTAACGATAATCGAAAATAATACTCTCTACAGGTGAGTTATGGAACAATAGACTAAGATGACGGTGATAACAATAATAACGATAATACTTTTTCATTCTGCAGGGCTTGGGTGGTTCAAACGGTGAACCCGGAAGACAAGGAAAAGATGGACCCCCGGTTAGGACCAACGCCGGTTACCTTTATTATATACTATTACACAAATTTACATTATTCCAATGAAGTTGGTTACTATGGTTCGTGTTTTTATTAATACATAGGGACCGTCTGGACCTCCGGGAATTTCTGGACCAAAAGG
>NC_090876.1:7098153-7113153 GCF_036669935.1 Montipora foliosa
TTTCGTGACTGACTAGCCCCGTTTTACAGCCAAAATTCTTTCAACTTTACACGCTCGTCAGGCTAATTAACACAACGACAAAAGCATGACTTGTTGGCGGCCCTTTTTGCATTCCGTCAATGAACTGTCCACAGGCTTGGTTCTTTCCAGGCTGAGCCCAGAAAGTCCTTATGGCTACAGTTTTCAACTTTTAAGGTATCACTCATTGACAAAGAGTATTTTTAATCGAGTGGATAAATAAGATGGTTTCAAGAACTTTTAGCTTCAAGTATGCATTGTCCCAGGTACGAAAACGCAATTAGCTACATTTTAACGCTCATAGGTTTATTTTCAAGATATTATGTAATTGTTTCAGTTTTTGTTTGGTTGCAGGGGGATACTGGATACACAGGAACAAATGGGGCACCTGGTTTACCTGGAGACGTAGTAAGGAAATTGTAACGACAAAAATTAAAACCAAAATAATTTATTTGATAGTTACGAAAAGTGACTGCATATTTAATTTAACCACTGAAAGAATTGTGTTTCGTCTCTGCTGGTCTTTTTGGCGTTAGTTTGGCTACTTTGTTATGTTTAATAAAGTCTACGAGTCCTTTGCTTCTGCGTTCGTTATAAAAATGATTAGTTTCAGGTTGTAGGGGATCATGGTTCTGTTTTGTAGACTCAGCTGTGTTGTGATCGCTAAATTTGCGCGATTACTGTTTGGAGTCATTTTAGGTGATCGTATGTGATCATTTAAGCTTGTAAATAAACGCTTCGTTGATTTTATTATTATTGTGTGCTTGAAGGAAGTTTTGCGCGGGCAAGAATATCCTTTAGTGATTTTTCCTTCTTATAAGAAATAATCGGCGGCTAAATAAATGAAGATCCGTTTGGGCTTAGGTTGTTGTTGAGTAATGTGCCAGTGTTTCATGACAATCCTTTTGGGATTCGACATGGCTCGGTTGTAACTGGTAACAAGTGGTAAGATCATTCTCTTTTCTTTGTTTTGTTCTGTTGCGAAGGGCTTCTTTTCTGTTGGCGACCTTCACTTCAGCCAAGATTTTGCTATCGAGTGATAGGGCATATCCTTTTTTACAGGGCCTTTGTTCAACGTCTCGACTTTTTGTTATCAAAGGTCTCTTTGACTGAGTTAGTTCTTAAAAAAGGTAGCGCTTCCTCTTTGATAAAAGCCTTTTTGGAGTTAAAAGGGTGGCAAGATGAGAAGTGCGTGTACTGGGTTTTGGTAGGTGCTTGAAGTGTGTTTGTAAATCAAGAATTTTTGAAAGTTGAAAGTCGAGGTTCTTTGAAAACCTTAGTGTCGAGAAAAACAGCGCGTTCAGATGACATTTCTTGTGTGGTGGAAGGAGTTAGCGAAGTTTACAAAATCAGAAATTTTTGTCATAGGAATGTTCCACAAAGAAAAAATGTCATGAATATATCTTTTCCAAGTAGTAGTCGTTTTTCGAGGTCTGCCATATAAAGGTTGACATAGAAAGCGACTGCCATTTTGGTTAACATTACGATGCCGTAGGTTTGTACGAAATGCTTCCATTAAATTGGAAAGAATTTTCTTTAAGTATGAGCTGCATTAGCCAAATCGTTGGTTGGAATCGGCCGATTATGCTTATATAGTTGTGCTCGTAGTAACGGCAAATAACATCAATTCCCTCTGCTTGAGGAATGTTTAGTGTACAGGAGGAAGCTAACTTCAAGAACGGTTAGAATAACATCATCTGGAATTTGCGCGTTTTCAATGAATTGATAAAATCGGTGGTGTCTTTAAAATATGACTCTTGTTTGACGGCGATGGGTTGTAATAATGATTCCGCGAAACTAGAAATGCGTTCTGTGGGGCCGTTCTTCCGACTAGTGTTTTCTAATTGATTTTAGTCAGCGTGTAGAATTCTGGTATGCGCGGTTGTTTTAGACCGATTCTTAACCATTTGTAAGTCATTTTATCGGTATTACCCGAACGGAATAGTTTGTTAATTATTGCGCTAATTTACTTTTCGGGCAGTGTCTAGTACAATAGGAGATGCGAGAGGCTTGTACAATTTACCGTCCGATAACTGTTGTAACCCACCCTGCTAGCAGAACCTTTCTTTTGCTTGCTCGATTTTGGCGTTCTCGAGAAAGACTCTGCATGAATCGAGTAAGATCTTTATTGAATATGCGCTGCATGTTGCCAGGATACAGTCTCGAACCCAAGTCTAATATGCCAGATCTCGCCGCCATCTTGGTTTTTCATGGTACAGCGGGTCCAATTATAACCATCGGTTTTGTCACTAAACGGACGCTCGCACTGGAAAACCGGTTTGACGAGAGAAAACAAGATTGACTAGTCCAGAAGTTCGGGCTGCGGCGGCTTTAAAGAGTTGACGCGATTCGGGCAGAGCCTCCTTTTCTCCTCCTCAGTAAAGAAAAAGACAAAAGGAGGCTCTGCTCGCAGGGTGGTTGTAACCCTTCTTGAATTTTTTGTACGGTATCCATAATGACTGTTGTTGTTTCTTTGTCATAGCTTTTTGAGATCAATTTCGCTATTGCGCTTAAGTAGGCTAACAGCTTTTCTTTCGTTCGCTGAAATTTTGAGGGCGGAAGACTGTTGAAGCAAATTCGAGCTTGGTTTCTTCCAAACAGTTTTCAAGAGCAACCGAGTTTTGAATTGATGGTTGCCATGTGGATTTGACATGGAAGGGATGAGCAGAAGTTTTCTTTTTGTTTGCGAAACATGTATCTCAAACGCATTGTTCTAGCAAAATGATCGAAATCCTTAAGTGAGGATTTTTTAGAGTAAGGAACAGGAGGAGTTAGTATGAATTTAAGACCTCTAGAGAGGAGTTTAACCTGGTCATTTGAAAGAGCATTTTGTGAGAATTTTTTTTTATGTATTTCTCGTTCTTTCTCGTTTCATGATCTTCTTGTTGTCTCGCTTGTCTTAGGGCAGGAAAGGAGAACCTGGACGAGATGGAATCACCGGTCCACCGGGACGAAAGGTAGATTGAGTTTCAAAGTAGTAATGCGATTGTTAAGGGGTTTTCTGGTGTGCATAGTCTTTTCATCTGCTCGGATTTTCTCACGGCAGAGCACCATAAAAAGCATCTGCGGTGCACATCGTAAAAGTAGAAGATGGACCCCTATCGAAGCGACGTTTTTCAAGTTTTATCACTCATTTTTGTTGACGTAGGGTGTTGAAGGACCGCAAGGGCCTCCTGGATCACAGGGTTTTAGTGGACCGGAGGTATGTATTTTAACCTTAATTTATTTATCTTTCGAGAGAAGGTTTTACGTATGAAAACTCTTAATACCTGGGCATTGATTACATAAGTTTATTGGACACAGTTCAAGTACTTCTGGCCAAAAAAGAGTGGAGACACATCCCCATCTAATGGAGTCGCAGTGAACCTCGGGGAAGAGGTACCCAAAGAATAATAAAACAATAAATAAAAAAATGAAGTCATTAGAAATTAAGACCAACTGACGTAGAATGGCGAAAATTACCCCCGGGAAAAGCTAATGAAGCGATGGAAATAGTATGACAGAGCCTCTCAGAATATTCATTTCTGATTAACTCGTTCCCAGGTCACTTAACCGTCAGAAATTACGTTATATTTTTTAATTTTATTTTTATTTCTTTTTGCTCAGGGAATAGTGGGACCTCCCGGTGATCCTGGACTTCATGTAAGCAAGTATTTGAAATTTATCACATCTTAATAGCCAGTGAGAATAAATTTTCGTTCTTGGGGGTTGCACGAAAAGGCAGGTCATAAAACGACAAGGTAGCGCTAACCTTCAAGTTGGAAAAAAAAACTGTATAAAAACGTTAGTCAGCGTAATGAGCCAAGAGATGTTAGATAGACTGCCAAACCAAACAATAGTAGTAGTGTCGTTTTAGTTTACATAGAAGTTGTCATTAATTATTGTTTTCTTTTCCCTTCATTCCTAGGGAGAACGGGGAAGACAGGTAGTGCATGAATGAATGAATGATTATCACTTTCAAATATTGCCTTTTTTCCATTTTCAATACAGTAACTTTTACGTTTAAATGATGTCTTATATTCGTATTGGAAACTGATTGTGTATTATCAATATACCTTTCTTACAGGGTTCAGAGGGACTTCCAGTAAGTTGACTTTTACCAAAATGTAATACTCCGACGGTATAGTTATTTCTTACACCCATTTAGAAATCAGTGGTGATCCTTGCAATCTGATTGGCTCTCAACAGTGCGATTTATTCCCAAATCGCACTATTTTTTGCTCTAAATCGCACCATTTCCCCAGCCAATGAGAATGGGCCACAAAAACAAAACAATCAATCAGATTTCAAGGCTTGTTTAAGGTAATCAATCGAATTGCAGGAAAATGAAAGACAAAGAAAACCATTGTGTGGCAACTTTCGATCCCAACTGGATCAATAAAATATTTTCACTGACTAAAATCCTGTATTTTAGCGATTAAATAATTATTGTGTGATTTCTAAATGGATGTAATAAAGTGGTAATTGAACTTTGTGTTGGATGTAATAAAGTGGTAATTGAACTTTGTGTCGTGCAATTTTGGTCTGAAATCATCCTTGTGATTTCAGACCAAATTGCACTCCACTCAGTTTAATTACCAAATTACCATTATTTATCAGTAACCATCAGTATTCATCAGTATTTTAACAGTAACTATGACTGCTGGTGTTATGAACCTTAGGCGACTTTACTTACAGTCCTTTAATTGCTACATCTGTTTACAAACGTTACCTTTTTTGCAATATAGGGACCTCCCGGACCACCAGGCCCTCCTGGAGAACAGGTATAATATCCTTCTTCTATTTTGCTGTCCCATTGCCACTATCCCAATGACCATGGAGATTTCGATTCACAGATTTTGATAATGTCTCTATGCCTCAACGCTTATAGCGCGGCTCAAAAATACGATTCTAATTACGCTCTTTTTTGCCGATTTCTTACTCACAGGGTGCACCTGGTCAAAATATGTTGATAAATAATGGCGCGGTATGTGGCACTCTTTTATTCCTCTTTTATTCACATGCACGAATAGTTGTTATGCGTTAGAATGGAGTGGTTTTCAAATGAGTGTCGTAAAACCAAAACCAAAGTAATTACTTTGACCAATCAAAAAGGACGGAGACACTCCGTTAAACCAATCAAAACTCGAAGTAATTACACGTAGCCGACACAAAGCGCGGGAAAATGTGCACGCGCAAGCCACGATTGGTTTTGGTTTCACTTCTTATTGGTTGAAAAAATGGCGCGAGAACTTTGAACCAATCACAGAGTGAAGTAATCATAAACCAAAGCAATTCGCTAATTACTTTCGACACTCAATTGAAAACCGCTCTACCACAAATTTCAATAAGTGTTTTTTGTCATTGAATAGATATTCGGAGGCCAAAAGAAAGGTCCAGGACTTAGACTCTATTCGACAAAAGAGGTATTGTGTTCTATCTTAAGAATCATCAATTATTGTGATGGAGGCAAATAAACGGTAGATAGATAGATAGAATGTGTCAACTACATGGGGGTCAAAAGCTATTAAGTTGTTTAATATTTTACAACCTTTTTTTTTTTTTACTCTGCTACTCGTTGGCCCAAACGGCCCGTTTTCGTTTTCTTGTGTTGCTATGACATTGCATGAAGGATTGCGAGACAGGTTGTGCATGCACGAAACATTGCCCTAAGTGAAGCGCCTTGTGCAATAGGATGGGATCTTGTTTCAACACTTTGTTATGTCACATCAGGGATTTCCAGAACCTCAAAGGCGACCAGAGGGACAAGCCGATGTCGACCCTCTGGTATGTGTCACATTTGAAATGTTCAGAAACGTTATTATCTAACTTAACTATATGTGATGGTAATACGACTCGTTATCATACGAGTGATAGACGACACGAAGTCCTCTTACCGATAGCCAACTTTCACGATGGCGTCATTTGACTACAACTACCAGAATTATTTAAATTTTGTATTCCCAGTGGGGTAAAAATAACAATAGCTCTATTTAGCATACGACAAGGAAAACCTAAAGGATTCTGGTACTTGTAGTCAAATGGCGTCAACATGCAAGTGTTCTATTCATCATAAAAATTACAATTTCCGAGAAAAGAAGAAGAGCTATGTTACGCAAGAAATGGGAAATTTGCATTAATAGACTGATAAAGGAGGTGCAAATTGTTTAATGTCGCTCTGGAAAGAAAGGAAGCCCCAATTTAGGAGTCTGTACACTGTTTCTATGGTGATTGAAACCAAGGTTGTGATTGGTTGATTTGAACTATAACTTTTAATGTGAGTGGTTTATTGAACTGTCCGATAACAACTTGACCAGTGAATTAGTGGAAAATAGGATTTTTTTTAAACCAATCACAAACGAGGAAATGGTAATCTTTATGATTAAACTAGTTATGTTGTTGAGCCGACAATGACTCACCAAAGGTAGCCGTAAAATATGCTATATATCTCTGCATATTTTGTTGGATTTTAGTTTTCGACAATCCCCTGGGGCTTGCCCAACTTCGTTTCCAGGCCCTTTCCGGCTCCCCTTTGGGGTGATACCCTTCTCAGAGCGAGGGGAAAGATCCTGGGAACGAAGTCGACGTCTTGTCATGATACAACAGAAGGCGTAAAAATGTACAGCGACTCTATACAAAAACCCGTCGTGAATTGAATCGGGGTTGGAAGCTGTGCTAGTTCGAGTTAAAGCGCTGGATCTATATTTTTATTAAGACAGTCATGATTATTTCATCAGAACAAGGCGAATACATGAATACGAGGTATTTCTGGGACGAACCTGGATACGAAGCATGTGCTAAAGGCACCTTTTGACGACATATACGACTGAGGTCCCTCCCTTTTCTGTGTCTATTTTGAGACCATTTTAAATTTCCAACATAATTTATACACTATAATAATATTTGTTTCACATTCTTTTCCGAACGATCGTCATTTGATTCATGCACTGATTGTCATTTTAAACGATTGTATTGCTTTTCAATGCAGGGAAACATTTTTTTACTTGAAGTACGCATTCACATCCGTTAACAGCCTAACTGGCTTGTTTTTTTTTTTCTTTCCGTTGCAGGCAGAATCTAGGCAGACAATGATAGATTATTTGAGAAGTATCGGTAATATTATTTATTTCTACAAAAAACAACTCGGCACCAGGTATTCACCAGCAAGGTCTTGTAGGGAACTTCATCTCGAGAATCCCGAGTCCCCTAGTGGTAAGTGGAAACATTGTTAATGCATGGAGGGGTTATGAAACTCGACAACTTCACTTTCATGTTTTTGTCCGTATTTTTGGTCTTAACCCTGCCCTGCACCTTTTTTCGAGAAGATAGGCCGTTTTTCAATTATGTTATGATTACTTCACTCAGTGATTACTGGGTTGCCCTATGGCAATCCCAGTCGGAAAATGGGTAGATTTCTCCGTTTTATTGGTTCAAAGTTCTCGCGCCACTTTAGTGAAACCAAAACCAATCATGTCTCGCGCGTGCACATTTTCCCGCGCTTTGTGTCGGCTACGTGTAATTACTTCGAGTTTTTATTGGTTTACCGGATGGTCTCCGTCCTTTTTGATTGGCCAAAGTAATTACTTTGGTTTTGGTTTTACGACACTGAATTGAAAACCGCTCTATTTGTGGTGGATAACATTACTCATTGGATAAATCACTACCTAATCACCCAATTGGCTTAGCTCTAAGCTCTTGTTCGCTGCATAGTGATTTATAAGGTGGATAACACTGTCCACTTTTCGAACAATCGAGGGCTGGGAATGAAATGGAGTTCTTCATATGGATTTGAAAGTCTGAAAGAGGTGCAAACCGGTGAAATCCATGAGACAGGTTCAGCTTTGCGTTTCTATTTTTGTGTCCAGATTTTATGGATGAGATCTAAGACATTATAAACACATTCCTCGTCGTTTATCATTTGTTTATCACTCGTTTATCTCCTTTTTCTTTCTCCACAGGGAAGTATTGGATTGATCCAAATGAAGGTTGTGCTGACGACGCAGAATTTATTCATTGTGACTTTGAAAGAGGAGCCACTTGTATATTCCCAGAGAGTAAAAGGGTGGGTAGTTTGTAACAAAGAAAATGATTATTAATACACCATTTAAAAATCTCTCTGTTGTAAACTTGTTTGGTCAACACACAACGGGAAACGATTAAAGATATGTTAAAAAAAAAACACTACGACTTACTGACGACTGAGTTTCACAATGAGTCAAAAGTTGGAGGCCTCCCCGTTTTGAAGGTGGCCCCTAATATGATCAGGAACTGACTATCCCTTGGAGTCCCAAGTTACCTTACAATACTCATTAGACGGAAGACGGAAGAAAGAGGATTTTTGAAATATTCGCTTCGGAACTACTAAATTTTGCCTGCGTGGTCTAAGGAAGCCCCCAAAAAATGCAATAGTGTTTTTTCTCTATTTTTATCACCCTTTATATCTAATTATGAATACTATCATATTTCGTTCGCAGATCACCATCCCGAATGCTCAGCCGTCCCAGTGGATGAGTAACAGTATTGAAGACTCGCAACTTGTGAGTAAAATTTAACCTGTGATGATTAATTAAACTTAAAGTCAAGCCAAGATCCTTTAATATTTAAAGTCGATCGATGTTACGGCTCATTCCCCGCTTTCTGTGGAGTTTGACAGTAAAATAACATGAGGGAGACGTAAGGTATACCATACTTTGTAGGCTTTTAATTCATTGATTCCGATATCAGATAAACTATGGCATGAATCAAGTGCAGATGAAGTTCTTGCGTCTGTTAAGCAGAAGTGCGTCACAGAACATCACATACCATTGTTACAATTCACGAGCTTGGGAAGAAGAAGACGGCCACACCTTTAAGGTGAAAGGCGATAACGAGCAAGAACTGATTGCGTCACAAGCGACCAAGGCAGTGGTATGGAAAAACGACTGCAAGGTAACTATGGCATGTAGAAACCTAAGATATAAATCATTTACTGATTTTGTGATCGTCAGCAGTATTATCGTCTAAAGTAATCATTCAATCGGCATTGCTCACATAAGATATATACCCAGTTTGCCTCAATCTATTAACGGAAATCTCCTATTGCTCTTTGCAAAGGGACTTGAATTCAGTGAGAAAAAAGCGGCGGCAAATAGTTTTTGTAGTTCTTTCGTGATGGAGTAAAAAAAACTGAGGGAGACATGTTTTGATGGATGGATGCACGGATAGATGGATGGATTGATTGATTCATTGACGTTGGCTTTATTTGTCTTACAGGAACTAGACAACAAATGGCATCAGACTGTGCTGGAATTCAACACAAATAGGACAGAAGCCTTACCAGTCATTGATATAGCTCCTTTCGACGTCTCTAACACAGAAATAAAACAAGAATTTTTCTTGGAATTAGGACCCGTTTGTTTCTTCTACTAACCTAAAGTGTTTCTTCGATTAAAGGCAAACACGTTGGAAGCTCTTCAAGTTGGAGTACCCTCAATGAATTAATTATATTGTCGATAGATGCTGGACCATTTACTGACAAGATCAAAGGGGGGATAATGCAGGCATTGATCCTTTAACATAAACAATTTGCTGAAATTCTTTATACGACAAATACGTTTGAATACAAGGTTTGAAACTGCGACAAGAACCGTGTACCATCAAAGTAAAACATGTATGATTTCTAAAGCATGGGACTGCATGCTTAAAAAGTAGAGTGTAGCAGCTCTCGTAGCCTGCTTTTGTTTGGTATTGTAAGCAGTTCTATTGTTTTTAAGTTTAAGTCATTGTACATGTTTCAATCATTTAGTCTTTTGTTTTTTGGCTAGGTTAGCGAGCCAATCGCATTATACGTTACGAAAGCTGCTACATCATCCTTTAAAAGCCCTGAGGCTTTTTGTTGAAAACATCCAATACCCGTTTTCATCATGTTTATTTAAAGGGATCAGCAATTTACGACGTTGACTGAAAGTGTCATAAAACTAAATGCTGTGTGATGTGGCAACCAAGAAAAGGTGACAAAAAAGCCACACCATGAGTCATATTTTTACATGTATAATTGATTTGTCCAACAGTGCCAGCTGATAAACACTGGTGTTGGCCAGGGCAAATGTTGCATCTCGAATTATTATATCTAAAGAGAAGTAAGGGGGAGAATCTCTGTGCCCCTTGATAGTTCTGTACGTTTATTTTATGGGTTGCGCCCAGGCTGCCAAGGTTGCTTTTACCAGTTGTTCCCAGGACCGCACGGTCCACTTTCAAGCAAAAGCAACCCATTCTCTACCTCTGAATTATAGATGATTATCGTTAATTCCTAATTTGCTCCTAATTTATTATTATCGCTAATTTAGTAGTCTCCTTCGCAGCCGTTTTTTGGATGTCACGCAACGCTCCCCCCAAAGAACCTTTGGGCTTTGGGGAGAGCGTTGCGTGACATCCAAAAACCGGCTGCGAAGGAGACTACTAATTTAGAAGCTTGATTTGGATTATAAGAAATGGTCAAATTTTTTTAAAGGACAACCGAAGTGTTTGGACACAGGACTCGAAAATGGGAATGCTTGTTGGTTAACTCGTCGTTAGTTCTACTTTACATATGAATGAAAACTAATTTTTATAACAAAAACTTCGCACTTAAACTCGCTTTGAAGAGGAGGCAGACATAAACTCGGAAATGGCCTATTCAAATTCAGTTTACGGGTATGACTTGTATTTTCCTTATTTGCTCTGCTACCACAAATCCTGGGACACAGTGTCTTAAATTAACGATAACAGTAAATTCAAAGCAAATTAGAAATTGAACGGAGTGCAGGGATGGCGCAGTAGTAATAGAACTCGCCCCCCACCAATGGCCCTGGTTCGATTCACAAACTCGGCGTCAAATGTGGGTTGAGTTTGTTGATTCTCTACTTTGCACCGAGAAGTTATTCTCCGGGTACTCCGGTTTTCCCCTCGCCTTAAAAACCAAGAATTGACTTGAATAGACCTTATTCGCGATGGCCACCATGTTGGATTTCCTATTATCATGCAAATTAGCTACACACTTCTGAGGGGGCAAACAACACAAGTTCGAGAGGTTATAACGAACATCTTAAGCCGTGTTCACACTCAACGTTGATTATGATCAACTGACGTATATATCAGGCTATCATACTCCATTCAATTTTATTCAATTATGGTTCTGTTCACATCTGCGAAAATTCAAATACAATACGCAGGGTAACCTCGTAGTGTGAGACAAAATGGCGCCATATCGCGTGGCTGCCACGATTATCATCACCATCATGTGATTGAGGCGAGAAGAGAACCAAGGATAGCTTCCGAGAATAGAAGAAGACAAGTCCAAACCCTCGCTCCATAAAGCGATTACAAGTTTCGTCTGCTCATACCACCACGTGCTCGCCATTCTGTTCAACAGGCCTTATTCACGATAGCCGCCATGTTGGTTTTCAAATTGTCATGTAAATTAGCTAGCCATTCTGTTCAACAGGCCTTATTCACGATAGCCGCCATGTTGGTTTTCAAATTGTCATGTAAATTAGCCATGTGTTATGCTGGGGGGGGGGGGGGGGGGGGGCAAACATTGGAAAAAAGGCAAATTGCGGAAAATCGCCGACTCCTCGATATATTGAAATAACATTGCTTTAAATACATTTTAGAATTTAGAATTAAGTACCTATTATAATAATTTTTATATCTTTGATTGCCTTTGACATTTTGACTTTCTACTTTGTTATCTCCTCATTTTTCACTAAAAAAAAATATCGAAGTAACTTGTGTAATCGTTCTATTTTACTACTTAGGTGTGAAACATTCAATGAACGTGAAAAAAATCATCTGTGTGCCTTAGATGTTCGTTGTAACTTCTCGAACTTGTGTTGTCTGCCCCCGCAGAAGTGTGTTGCTAATTTGCATGATAATAGCAAATCCAACATGGCGGCCATCGAGAAGAAGGTCTATTACGCTTTGTAATTGCTTCAAACAACCCCATTGAGGTTGTTTGAAGTAATTATAATCCAGTTATAATCAGGGACTGCAATAAGTTGATGTGAACCCATTTCATATTAAATTCGATTGTTATTCGATCGTAATCGAGCCACGCAGATGATTTGCTTCTCGTTCATTGAATGTTTATTACACAATTAGTGAAATAGAATGATTACACAAGTTACTTCGACGTTTTTTTTTTTTTAATGAAAAATGAGCAGATAACGAAGTAGAAAGTCAAAATGTCAAAGGAAAATTAGAAGATATAAAATTATTATAAAGGACTGGTACTTAATTCTAAATTCTTAATTCTAAAATGTACTTTTAGCAATGTTATTTCATTATTTCGACGAGCAGATTTTCCGCTATTTGCCTTTTTTCCAATGTTTGCCCGCCAGCATAACACATGGCTAATTTGCATGACAATTTGAAAAGCAACATGGCGGCTATTAATTCAGAGAAGAGAAAGGAGTCGTAATTAAAATACCATTGCAGGATGACGCAGTTTTTATAATAATTTTCATCGGAAAAGGATCAAATAAGGCCGGAGGCCGGATTCGTTCTCCCTTACCTCCCATTCCTTGAACATGATATATATATATATATATATATATATAATAATGATCAATGGTAGCAAAATTTCAGTTCATCGTTTTATTGCCATAAAACGATGAACTGAAATTTTGCTACCATTGATCATTATTATCACTGCTCCTCTCAGAGTTGAGCGCTCTCTAAATTTATTCTATTCAAGTTCAAGAAGTATATATATATATATATATTTAAGAAAATTTTTTAAAAAAACCCAACATGAGAATATTATACTATTCCTAAAATACACTTCCCTTTTATAAAGCATAACAACTTGCATAATAGAAAAGTACTTTTCCTTTATTTGCATTCATGGTCTTATCAGTGATTTCAAACCCCTAGGCTCCAGGCAGCAACTTGAACTTTTTGTCTGCCTTATACAGCATGACAAAGCCCTTTGTATTAAAGTTCTTTTTAATACGGATTCCACTCGGTTATAAATCGTCAAGAAAAAGCTAAAAACTATATATAGGTTGTAACTAGAAGAATGGCAACTTGAAAGTTCGTTTTGGCTTAAAATTTTCTTTTTCTTTCAACTGATTTGTTTAACCTTTACTCAGTCCGAAAGCGATTGGTTACACCCATTTTGAAGAGTCATTGTTTTTCAGTGCTTAGAAAATTTATTTTAGGGGATCCGGAATTGTACATAGAAAGGAAATCTAAGGGAAAAGATAGGTGTTTGCAAACGCTCCAAACGTCAGCTTTCGAAATTCTTTACGGTGGTCAATTTACTCTATCAACTCAATAGATTGATAAAAATCCATTTCTGTATGTTTCTACTCGGTGTAAAAGTCGAGATAGGCAATTTCTCAACCTAGACATGACGTGCAAAAAAGATTGTGTCACGCAGTATAGTAAATCATTACATCTGTGATGACTGAAATCATCCACAATGCCGCCTCGGGTTTCACAGAGGTTCATTGAAGTTGTGCTCGTTCTGGCTTTCAAATCCGACAGACTCGACAGTCTTTTAATTGGGCTTTGATTTCATCAAGCTTATTGTGGACGTTTAAATGGTCCGAGGATAGTATCATTTTTGGCTCACGGAACAACCATGTGTGTACTTTGTTGGACATACTCGCTGTTTTTCGTCATTCTGTTAGCTGAGAAGGCGACGGCTCGTAAGTATATTAAAATCATGTCCATAAGTGCATATTATGTTGATATTACAGCTGTAACGTAAGCGAAGGGCATAAACTGACAAGATTGCTTGGAGGAAAAGGGATCTCTCTTCAGTGATTAGGGAAGTCTCAAGTGATAATCGAGTTCAATTGAATTTCCAAGTCTTCTGTATCAGTATCTGTACTGCAAAGCGCATTGTTTTGAACAGAAACGTCTTCTGGGAAATCAGTGCCGTAACACAAGTATAAATATTCGGGTGTTCATAACGAGAAACAAAGAAAGTGAAATCAGTGTGGCAGTTGAATCCTCATCTGCGTTGCAATTTAAATGCTATCAAAAGCTCATTGTGTAAAGAGTTAAAGGAGCTTTATTTCAGAAAAACCTATCTTGTTGTCTTCACAGATATTACCAGCATCATTCGCTATATATCAGTGTGGATTGGCATGCTTTCGAAATCAATCCGGCACGTCTCATCAAACAAATCTACCTCGAGACATTATCCCATCTGGCTTCATGCTTCTTAATCCAACACGCGCATCGTGTAGGAGCGAATCTTTTTTAGGACGGGGTGGGAGAAATAAGCAACTTTGCTGCATAAGTTTAGTCCGTAAATGTTGAGCAGCCGCCATTGTGAATTTCATTGAACATTACTCGGACAATTTAAAAGTAGATCCCCACCCCTCAAAGTCAATAATGTATCCTTACTCACGGTAAGCCGTGAAAGCGCCCGCCATTTTGTCATCACCGTGGAACGAAGGGTGGTCTTCTTATTTCAAATGTCACAAGATCGGACTTAACTTAATGCACTAGAGGACAATTTATGTCAACAATATTTCCCAGAAACACACTTATTCATCAAAAAGGTACGATTAAGCTGCAAACAACAGCGAAACATGTTTACCATCTTCTCAGCAAGCCCCCCCCCCCCCCACCTCCCCGGCTACGACTACGCTTGGTGCGGAGGGTGTCCTGTGTCTGCCTTACCTTTATACGATCGTTGCGTAAAATATGGAATCGATCTCGCTTCCAATTTCGTTACAATTGTCACCCGCAATTAGTTGACAATTCCTCAAAGGATGATATTTCGCAAAAACCCGACCTGCAGTATTGTAATAGTTTAATTTTTTTTCAGTTCGACAAATTATTCAGGCAGAGAGTACGATGCATATCGTGACAATATAACCAAAGCGGTTGATTGGGAATGATATAAGGACATCAATGAGGACATCAATTAAAACGTCCTCGAGCAAAAATATCAGATTTATCCCACTGATGAAAGGTCAACTTAATAATTCGACGTTTCACATCATATTAAGACAGACCAGAAGCTCA
>NC_090876.1:7120653-7123153 GCF_036669935.1 Montipora foliosa
TTGACAGGAGCTGACGACAGGGATCAAGTTGCACTGAATTAAATGCTGTACGTGTTAAATACATCCGAGTGATAATACTTTCGCATGTGAAATGTTCTAAGCTCTATTGAAGTAGAGACAATAATATTATAATGCGTAAGTAAACAACCTTGAAATTAGCATTTATTACTAAAAATAAATGATCACATATACTGGTAATAAATTATTTTCTTATGTTTTGCAGCTAAAAGCCTGCCGAATGGTCCTAATGTTACCAATTTTGTCTGTTACTTGTAATAATCATAATAAACACTACTTTATTTAAGTGTCAATGGATTTAGCACTAGAGAACTAATTGGAGAAACTAATGAAATTAACTCAAATCAAATATGTTTTTTGTGGATGTGGTAAAACCGGAGTACCCGGAGAAAAACTTTCCGCAATAGAGAAGAGAACCAACAAACTCAACCCACATATGATGCTGAGTTTGGGAATTGAATCTAGACCACATTAGTGGGAGGCAAGTGCTCTTACCACTGCACCACTCCTGCTCCATGACTGACTGGATCAAATCTGAATATTTGCACCCAGTAGTCAATTTACTCTGTAACTGTTGAACTTCAAAGTTAAATTTAAGTTAAAATGAATCCAACCTAAATAATTATTGTTTGATTCCCAATAATTTCCTTTGTATTTTAAACCTACTGATGATAAATAATGATGTTGGGAGACAAATCTTGATCAAAATGTAACTACATGCAGGATGAAGTCATTTAAGTTGCCTGAATTTCACATAAATATTAATGTGTTTACATATTTTTAGAAAATATATATCATTGGACACCTTGTTCTTACATCTTGCCACTAGCAAAACTGAGGAACTATATCACTCTTTTTGCACAGCTTCTTGCACTGGTCGTTGATATCCCTAAGGGTAACTGCCTTAATTGGATCTCCAAAAACCATGTCTTCCATCACAATGTTTCAAAATCTGGAGAGGTTTTGCTCCACTATTCATCATTGTTGACAGTTGTTTGATATAATCACTGTTTTATTCAGTTAACAAATGATACAAAATACCATTAATATTTTTAATGTGAATTTTAACAATGATTGATCACAAATAAATTATTATTCATGGTCTTCATCTTCAGTTTGTTGGTTTGGGCAAATTATTGAAAGTAATAAGATAAATGACTAACTTTGTTGTTCTAAGAGTTATCATAATTTTATTATTATTGCCAATAACAGGCACACTGTATTTTGCGTGTGAATATCATTGCACATTCTAAATTATAAAATAATTAGGATAGTACACGCACTCCCATTAATATTGGTCAATAGCTGTGTTTAGATGAGAGTATGTAAACACAGCTGTGACATCACACGAATTTTGATTGGTTATGTGTTGTCAGACGCATGTTTTGATTGGCTGGTTGGAAATATGGGCGTGTATGTTATGCAAACCCTCGACTGTGTCTCTGGTTTGCATAACTGTCGAGAATTCTCCCAACTGCGCTTGGCATTTAGATGAGGCTATGTAAACATGGAAAACGTCCTCTATTGCTTAAATAACACAACAAAATATAACTTTTTGATCGGTTGCTTTATCTCAAGAGAAGCACTTCTGGAAGGCAGTTTTCTATTAAGCAATGGCCATTGAAGCATATTCAACCAAACCTTTGCCTGTTGGGTGCATCTGGCAAAATAGTCCAAAATGCATGTGGGGCTTCTTTTTTATGGTGCAAACAGGGACAGTCTGAATTATGTTGATCTCTTTTTAGCCAACATTCGCTCTGACGAAGGGCTAACACTCGAAACGTCAGCTTTCCAAATCATTCATGGTGGTAATTCGACCTTTATCAAAATATTTGATAAAGCCAAATTTTCCTGTTCACCGTGACACTGTATGCAATCAATGTAACATGGAGACAATTTAGCATGTAACGGGGTCCCTCATGCGTGAACCCAAGTGTTGACGCCTGTCAAAGAATAGGTTATTGGCTAAGCTCTTCTGACCCTACAATTTACCAGTTTAATAAATTATATACTAGCCCAAAACAGCGATGTGAAAGTTAACCAACAGGTACCCAATTTACTGTGGCCATAATAATCCTCTGAAAATGAGAACCCAAAAGTTGTTTTTCAGTAGCTGTGTACCAGCAGGAGAATCCTTCAAGCTCTCCTCTGGATAAGAAACTATCCAGAAGATGCAGGTTGTCAAGATCACTTGAGATTGAACTTGACAGGAATTTATCCATTTTTTGGATAGCCCCCCTCCTTTTCTTTATCCCCATTTTTCATCAGGGGCTGTAGTCCCTTTTCATCAGGGGTTGCTCTCAACTGAAGCCTTTTGTATCAACCTTAGTTGTATGATTTTCTTATAACTAATGCAAACTGGACATGGAAGGAATCAAGTTCCAACTTTAATGCGATATTACACAAAGAAAATACTTACAAATTTCATTATTGCAATAAGAGAATGCAACAAAAAAGTACGCGATAACCGGGTTAGCTGTTG
>NC_090876.1:7138153-7203153 GCF_036669935.1 Montipora foliosa
ATAAGATGCGTCCTTTCAAGTGTCTAAAACCACATCGCGTCTAAGTAAACGTACTCATCATTAATATACTTCCTCCTGTCACAGGGACCAAAAGGCAGCTCTGGATCTGACGGAAGGCCAGGAAAGAGGGTAAGACACAAAAAGACGCCGTGTTCCATTTTGTGTGTTTATCTTAGGATTATTAACCTGGAGCGTCGGACTGGTGAATAACATGCTTATTTGTCAATTGAAAGCTTTTTCAAACGCAAAATTCGCTCACACTGCTTTTCAGCTGCAGTATGAGCGAAATGAGAGAAGAATCTTCTCGAAGAGGCAAAATGCATCATTAAGGACCCTCTCGTAAGAAAATATCAAAGAGTGGAAAGGGAGGAAAGGGATGTTCGTCTTTTTCCTTGTACGCACCAAGGGTTATGACTTCGCCGCTCTGTTACATGTACTTCGGGGCGTGCTACAGGGGATATCCAACGTAGTTGTCCGAGGAGAATTTGTTAAAGGGATAATTTTTTTTGTGTAGCTATTTTCGTCAGCTATTGTATTAACAACACTCCCCTAAGAAAATCGAAGGCCTTACCAGCTTTTCAGACGTGCAGTCAACAAAAAAGGAGGGGGGTTCGTTACATATTGTAGTACCAAGAGAGAAGAATGGAAAGCGAGCCACACAAAACAAAATTAGATTAGACAATCAGATTAAAATTAGATTACTTCCCCGGAACTAATATTTTTTAATCCGCTTGTCTTCACGTAGGGAATTGCTGGCATCCCTGGTTCGAATGGACAGGATGGCGACCAGGTGAATATATAACTAGTTTCTGGCAAAAGAGACTATACTGAATTCCATCTCTACAGTGAAGGCGCTGAAGATGTTTTTGCTTTAAAATTTGTAACCACAATGATCGATTATTCTATTTTGCTACGATAGGGAAATCCAGGGCGAGGAGGAGAGCAAGGAGACCAAGGGAAAATGGGCGAAAATGTACGACACAAGCTTCGTTACTTTAAAAAGCTGACATCTCAGTGCTTAGCCTTGTTAACTTTAACCCGATTTGCTTGAGTAAATTTTGTTTTTGCTACTGTTTTCAGGGGTCACCTGGAGTTCCTGGTGAAGCTGGTGTACAGGGTTCCAGAGGGCAAAATGTAAGATACATGGGAACAATTGATCAAACGCAATGATTAACTGTCCGTTTCGAAGGTGCTGAATATTCCCACAATTCAGTTTTCTTTTTCTTTAAGAAAATAAAAAGCATGCAGAGCAAACTTCTATACACATTTGAGAACGAACATTAACAAACTATCGTTTGGATGTCACCATGGTAGAATAGTTAAATATGTTCAGTGTCTAATATTTATGAAATCAGTTCTAAAATCTTGAGAAGGATGAGATCCCTGTGCAAATCTCTTTTCGTTCTCGTTTTTGTCATTTCAGGGTCTCGCTGGTCTGTCTGGTGCTGATGGGATATCAGGCGTTAAAGGAGGAAGTGTATGTTCTTCACATCTCAAAACTTTGGAAAATCATTGTAAAGTCACAATAAGACTTCATCAACTTTTATTTTAACAATACCCGTGCCCTTGATACTGAATAAAAGTTTTTGATAGTTGTTTGTAGTTTGTGATGGCTAATGTTGGAGATAAGTGCCAGTGACCCATGTGAACGAAAAACTTGCTTGTAAAATTAATGGACTCACTGACTCACTGACTTACTGATTGATTGATTGATTGATTGATTGACGATAACAGGGAGAAGCAGGGCCAACTGGCAGAAGAGGTACCCGCGGTAGCGACGGAAATGAGGTACAGTGATTATGGACGATATTTCCATTTTACATGAACACCAGAAAGTAAAATATGGTCTTGAAAAAGTCATGTTATATTGATTGATCTTCACAGGGCACAAGCGGCATTCCCGGCCAAAAGGGAGAAGTTGGTCTCCCTGGATTGTCTGTAAGTTGATTGTTAATGAGTGACATACAAAGAGAAACTCATACTATACTCACGCATTATCAACAGCTATCTTTTGCTGCCTGAAGACCAAAATCGCCACTAAACTTCCTACGCTTTGTGTAGCATTCGTGGAGACATCAAGCCGGAACTCCTGTCTAATAATTATTTCAGTGATAATTTTTAGTGGCTGAGGGAATGTTAGCGTGAATTTAGTTTCTCTAATCACTATAATGACATAGTTGAAATCTCCCTTTTCACTTAATGCCATGATGACTTTTCCAGGGCGGCCGTGGGGCACAAGGCAAAGCTGGAATACCTGGAGAAGACGGTGAAAAGGTTTTCAATTACCATGTATTTTTGCGTCCTGATATGAATTTGGACAACAGATATTGGTTTAAGAAACAGATGGTATAAACTTCTGTTTTTTCTAGGGTCAAAAAGGAGATGCCGGACCACAGGGTCAGGCGGGATACGCAGGAAAAATGGCAAGTAAATCATTTCCATCGATTTCAAGTTTGAACTAAACCAACGAACTCGGGCTAAATTTTTCTTAGCAACCTTAGATTCTCTTTTCCACTGCACACATTTGTGGACATCGATAAATGGCAATGATACTTGATTACAAGAACTGAGAATTTCACTGTATGAACTATATCAGTACGAAAGTGTGATCGATCGCTCAAAAATTGTACAGAAGCTATCCATCTGCGCGAGTCCATTCCATTTGCACAAGTGTGTGATTTTTTTCTCACATTCACTTTTCATCAAACAAAGGGTGTCGTTGGTCCAGTTGGAGGTCAAGGATCGAGAGGAGAGCCAGGAACAGTGGTAAGTAACTTCAAGTTTCAAATTTACTTCATTAATTTTAGCGCAAACATTGCTTGTTGTCAAGTGAAGCTATGATCTTCGCAGCTATGAGCGCAATTTTGCAATTGCGTAGAGAAGTCTGAAAAATTCAGGACTTCAACGGGGTTTGAACCCGTGACCTCGCGATTCCGGTGCGACGCTCTAACCAACTGAGTTATAAAGCCATTGACGTTGGGAGCTGGTCATTTGTGGGTTCTAATGGCCCCGTGAGGAATGAATCAATAATGAAATGGTATATATGAAATGAATCAAATATGAACTGCGGATATGAAATCAAGTGAAGCTATGATCTTCGCAGTTATGAGCGCAATTTTTGCAATTGCGTAGAGAAGTCTGAAAAATTCAGGACTTATATATGAACATTTCATCATGGATTCATTCCTCACGGGACCATTAGAACCCACAAATGACCAGCTCCCAACGTCATTGGCTTCATAGCTCAGTTGGTTAGAGCGTCGCACCGGAATCGCGAGCTCACGGGTTCAAACCCCGTTGAAATCCTGAATTTTTCAGACTTCTCTACGCACTGCGAAGATCATAGCTTCACTTGATTTCATATCCGCAGTTCATATATGATTCATTTCATATATACCATTTCATCATTGATTGCTTGTTGTCTTAAAAAGTTCGGTGGTGTGAGATTTGCACACTGCTGTGTTGTTTTGACATGACTAGCGAGCAAATGAACTGAAGCTAAATTGTTCAAAGTTGTCATTTGCAAATTTGGCGCTCTTTACGATGGAGTCATGCTGAACCAGATGTGACCAAGCGCTTTGTGAAAGGACTAGCTCACGAATTGATGTTCGAAGTGACTTTTAGAGAATCAAGCTCAGCGGTGTGTATGTTAGAAAAGTTAAAACTCCCTCGTTTTCTGTTCTCGGTTACTTTATTCCCTGCTTTTAGATTTCTGTGTGGGATTCAACGTCGGCTTTCGTTTACTCTTTTTTACTTTGAGCTACGTTTGACTAACTCGCCTTTTTTTAGTTTTCTGCCGAATGTAGCTCGTGTAGAGATGTTCCTTGTTAGGTCACGTTCAGTGATGTTAACTTTTGCCAATGTTTTTACAGGGCCAAGAGGGAACGTATGGTGTGCCTGGGCTTCCTGGTGATCCAGGCTCAAGGGTAAAACACTTGTTTGTATTTTTAGTTTCCTTGTGAAGTTCGTCTCCGCAAAGAACTGTTTGAGAAACCGCAGTAGGTTTTTGGTTTTGAGTACCTTTCAATAAATGTTTTTGATTTCCATAGGGTGCTCGAGGAGAACCAGGCGTAAAGGGTTATCGCGGAAGCCAGGGAGAATTTGTAAGAAAGCTCCATGTTTTGTGATTTCTGTTGCGGTCTGGATTTCCGAACTTTTCACCATGCATACACAAAGCCACTCAAAACTTTTCGGATAACTTTGCTCAGGCTATAACATTAAGGTATTTTTGAGGCAAATGCAAGGCTGTTATGTGCCTTTTTTTTCTTCTGCTGCAGGGGTCGCGTGGTTTGCCGGGACCTTTGGGTTCTTCCGGACCAGATGGACCAGTGGTTTGTATTGTCAAATTAAATTCATTTTAATTTGCAAACCAGCCTGTCTTAATTTTGTCTATTTTGCCACAAATCTCAGCAAATGCAGAGCATACTTATATACAGTCGAAACCCTTGTTAGCGGACACCCTTGGGATGCAGCAATAGAGGGAAAAGTTTGAACAAAGAGTTTGCCGTGGAAGTTCAAAAGGAATTTTTTTGGTTAGCGTCAATTAGAAGAGTTGTTTTCTCACGAGAGTATTATCCGCTAAAAGATCTTCGATTGTATATGAAGTCGTTACATGATTTGAATGACCTAAAAGAACCACTTTTCGACGAATTTTTCCCGCCCTTTGTTGTTGTTTATTTATGTCATGATATACAGCGATGATATAAGCAATCCTCTCCGTTTGCCTTTAGGGTGGATTGGGCGATGAAGGACCAACAGGAAAAAGCGGCCGTACTGGAACTAAGGTAGTCCGTTTTACTTGCGTGTAGAGTGTTTTCCAAGTGACGGTGAAATCTTCTTTGAATCACATCCATAAATTTTTGCGTTGATTTCAATTTTTTGTTTCTTGTAACCTTTTCAAAGGGTGGTGTTGGTGACCCAGGCCCTTTCGGAGAAGAAGGCGAGAACGGCCCTTCGGTAAGTTGCTTTAGAAATAGGGTTTGAGTGGAACTCTACCAGTTGAAGTTTGTTTGGGAGTTTGTTCGACCAAAATTCGCGATCTCTCACAGTAAAGTTTAGGAAATACTTAAGTTAAGTCATGGCCTTAATTTTTAATGGTTAATTGGTACATCAAATCATCCGTATAGCGAAAGTGATTCCACATTAAAGACTGGGAGAGACTTAAGTTTGTCTCTCAAGCGCTTCAGTTGCTGTTGTGCTAAAAGAAGTTGTCAGTCCCCTCTTCGTATCTATAACTGACGCAAACCAAGTAACAGCTAGCCATATGTCGGATCTCCGCAAACAGTCCTTTATCTTAACGTGTTATATGTTTTTATTACATAGGGAAATCAGGGTCAGCAAGGTCCCCCCGGCTCGCCTGGAACAGCAGGGATATCTGTAAGTAATCACTAATGTTAATTTGAAATGATAATTAGGATCTTAATCACACAAACCCGTTATTTACTTTGACAATAATAATTTTTCCAGGGACCTACTGGAATCGAAGGAGAGAAAGGTTTCTCCGGACCATCTGGAGTGCGAGTAAGTGTTGGAATTATATTTTGTAAGTTGACAGTTGCTGTTGCCAGTTAAATTCACTAGGGATTAACAATTGACCTACGATGGGATATGGGTTAACTTCGAGAGAAACGAACTGATAAATATAAAGGCTTGGCAATGTTGGTATTTTCGGCCTTTTAATCAATAACACAACACACCCAGACAAGCTTCGGTAATCAGAACAGAGGATGAAATTTAGAAAGTCCTTTTTCAAAGCATATCACACAGCAGTCTGGAGCCACTTGGTGGCGAGTATCTCTTCCACGTTTATCAACGCATGACTTTCCAAACTCTGCCATACAAGTCAACCTTTGCGCGTATCTTTCTATTTTTAGAGCGCCACGAGTTCTTCAGTTCCGCACGCACTGTTTAGAATGGCCAATCAGAATAAAGTTATCGTCAAACGAAGACAAGAAGACTGAGCACAAACAATGTGTGAAAATTGATGTAAATTGGTGTAAATGTCAGCCTACTGCTGAAGGGTTAGTTCTAAAAATAGAAAGATACGCGCTAAGTTTGACTCAAGGATATCGTGCATAGGGAGGCTGACATACTCATGGTCTCCCGGCTGAACTAGTTTTGTTTCTTAATTCTCAGGGAAGTGAAGGGAGCTCCGGTGTCAAAGGCGCATCTGGGACAAAAGGAGCTAAGGTAAGTTTATCGTTTTCTGTCCGATTTTATTTAAACTAACTTCAGTTGTACTGACTGCAATCAATCGTTTGGGCGATGATGCCGTTGTTTTCAGTGCAGCGTGTTTCTTTTTTTTTAAAGAGCTAGTTTCTGTTAATTTGTGGTCTTTACTTTGCCAAAATGGGGTCTACTGTCCATTTTGGGATTTTTTAAAGCATTTCTACAGTTCATAGTTAATCGAGGGCCTGGTTATGAAACCTTAGAACCTTCAAAAGCGAGAACAATGTCGTTGCAATCGATGTTGAATTGACCGTGACCCTGCACAATCTTTTGTTTTCGCTTCGCATGGGTTTGCAAATTAGTTGCGCATAATTTAATCGAAGGATTTGATTGGTTATCTTCTAGAAAAAAAGGTGTGTTTCGTGCAGGGTCAAGGCCAAAAATACGGACAAAAACATGAAACAAAGGAACTTGTCGAATTTCATAACCATCTCCATGCATTAACTATGTACAGTTACATATAGCGGGTTAAAACATATGTATTATTACGTTAATGTCTTGTGACTTCACTGCACAATACACTATTATACAGATTCTCTGTGAAGTAATGACAATTAACGTTAAGTTTGAAGTCATTTGACCAGAAACCTTCTAGAATATGGAACTGTTATATGTTATTTTCGTAGGGAGAAATTGGCGAGACAGGAAAGGATGGAGGAGACGGTAAACAGGGCGAAAATGTAGGTTAAACTAATTGCTACGGTGTTGAGAGTTATGCCCTTTGCTATGATAAAAGTGAACAGGCACAACGTTGCGACTTATTCGTTATGTGTCACTTGTGGGGCTAGGAGCAAAGCTTAGCTAGATAAGCTAATAGACGTGCCGCATGTATTATTGAAGGTAGGTCAATTGGGGCTGAGGAGTTAAAATCAACACTTGGCTGGCCCAGCCTACAAGCACGTAGAAATTATCTCAAATGCGTTTTAGTCCATAAATGTCTTCACGGAATAGTGCCTTCGTACTTACTTTCAGAGTTTAGGCACGGACACTTCTTCCATGGCTATAACACCATGCAGAAGCCGTGATTTCCTGCGCCCTCCCTTCGCAAAAACTGCAATAATAAACGGCGCTCGAGCTCGGACTTACAACACCCTTCCGAGAAACATTATACAAGTACAGACGTTCAGCGAATTTAAAATCAAACTAAAGCGCCGTCTTAAACAATAACGCCTGCGGTACACGTTGCCTTTATAACTTAATTATTTGTCAAGTTTTAATGTTTTAATGTCTTTGTTTTTGTGTTGTGTCAGGGCTCCATTTAAACTAGCTTTGCTAAATTTGATGCCCCTGGGTGAATATTGGATTAAATAAATAAAAGATAAATTATATGTTTCTTCTCTAGGGTGAAGATGGTGTCGAGGGACCCCGTGGCATTTTTGGTCAAAAAGGGGAATCTGTAAGTGTGTCGTTCTCACTCAATCGAGGGTATTTTTCCATGCGAGACACTATTACCGAACATTCTCTCCTTTGCATTTCCCCTTAGTTTCATAATGGTGATTGAGAATCCGAGGGAGTAACAAATAGACCATTTGCAAGTTATTTGTTCAGTGACCAGGCCAAAGGCTTGAGTTGACTTAAATTTGATCACAACCCTTGTTGCCTTTCATATGTACGTAAAGGCTAGTTAGCATTAGACGAGTGTTACTATACATGAAAAACAACATTAAAAAACATACTTATGAAAAATATACGTGAAAGCCAACTCAACGGTTTGAAGCCTTAAGGGCAGAAATTCTGTAAAGTCAACCAACTTTATCATAACATGGCTTATTCACATGTATGTGGAACTTATATTAATCATGAAGTCTAAATTTCATTTAAGAAACGGCCCATAGGCTATTCACAAAATTGTTGGAAAACTACGGAATTTTAGTTAGAAGTGTTTTTATGGTCCGACAAAAATTGCTCAGACTCTAGGCATTAACGATAACCCAGTTTGCTTGATCTGTTAGGCAAGCATTTTGCAGGTTTATTTTAAAATCTTCAGGGAGCCTTATCAATATTCTCGCGGGAGAAGAATAAAAAATCTTTAGAAGACGATACGGATGCACTCGCTGGATAGGCTTTTCTTCGCTTGTCCGTGGACTGGTTCGTTTTGAGAAGTATGGTGCAGCTATTAGAGTACAATAGGACAATCACATGAATTTTGGAGGGCATATAGTTTATTTGTGGTCCGAGTAGCATCATTTGCGCCCGAGCGAAGCGAGGGTGTAGATCGCACATTTCCCGTTTGACCCGCAAAAAGGCGCGTTTTACAGACTGCAGTTTGTCATTTGGCCGCGCGTATTGATAATATTGTTTCTTTTACCGCGTTGACCCTCTGTGTTTGTGTCTTCTTTAGGGAACTCCAGGAATGGCCGGCGTAGCAGGGGCAGCCGGAAGAAAAGGAACCAATGTAATGTTGTTTTCGTTTCTTTAATATATATATTTTACAAGTACATTAATATTGCTTCTTTGTACTATAAATAGTGGGCTTTAGATTGAATAACGAGTTTTCAGTTCACTTACAAAACAAGTGAGATCGAGAAAAGCCATGATATAAGGTACTTGAATAATGCATTGTGCCAAAAAAGCGATTGGCATAGAACAACGTATATTCATCGCCAGTGATCAATCTTTGGCAATTACTGTATTGGTGATCCTCACTCAATTTAAACCGCTTCCAGCATGAGATTGTTATTATTGTATTGGATTATTTATTTGCTCCCCGTCCTTCCATTGTAGCCATCATTAAAGCTAATGACCCTTTAATAACCTAGAACACAGCTTAGTATCACCCGAACAGTGCATTGGAAAATGATCAAGAGTTTAATACATTGAAGGGTCTAGAAGGTGACGGTGGAAAAGAAGGTCTTGAAGGATTCATAGGTGCACGTGGACAGTTGGGACCAAAAGGAGAAGCGGGTGCACCCGGAATCGAGGGGGCTTTGGTAGGTAGCTAAAACAACAACATTTATTTGTTTATCTATTTCAAAACCGCGCACCGGTGGCTCAGTTAGTTGAGCACCGGGCTGTCACGCGGGAGGTCGTGAGTTCAACTCCGGCCGGACCAACACGCATGGACTTTATATAACTGAGGAGAAAGTGCTCCCTTTGTAACGACATCTGCGAATGGTTAGACTTTCAAGTCTTCTCGGATTAGGACTATAAGCCGGAGGTCCCGTCTCATAACCCTTGGGTATAAATTCTGTAGGACGTTAAATAACCCACACACTATTTGAGAAGAGTAGGGCATGTAGTTCTCGGTTTTGTGGTTTGATCTAAGGATATAGGGGTTAGGTGTCAATTGGGACGAAAGTTCTGTTTCTCTGCCCCTGCCACTCCATGAATTCTGGCGAATAAAGTGAACTAAACTAAACATAGAGTTTTACAACATGAAATTAAAAAGAAATTACATAATGTAACTGACCATGCATCCATATGGAGTAACTTCAAATCTTAAGTGGTTGCGTGACCACCGGGTATAACTGAAGCTACATTTTAATGTTTTGTTTTTGTTTGGTTTTTTTTTTTTTGGCTTCACCGGAGCGTTTAGTTTTTGTTTTTTTGGGAATTTTAAGGATTTCCAACAAAGTTCTCAAGAAACGAAAGCTCCACTTTACCCAAGGTGTTACATTTTATTTTCAGGGTATACCAGGTGTACGTGGTCGCCGTGGCGAAGATGGAGCACCAGGTTCCACGGTGCGTCACCTTATCTTTGTTTACATAACAAGCTTATGTATTTTTCTCAAGTTATGCTATTGATGGCACAAAGTGACCACACCTATAGCATCCTTAAACACGTTCCAAACAAATCCCAGTGTTTGTTAGATCTTCCTGTTTCTTTGCAAAAGCAGGCGTAACAATAAATCCTCTTTTTTTTCCAAATTAGGGAGACATCGGAGATCCTGGTGATGTTGGGAGCTTAGGAGAGGAAGGAGCAAAGGTAATTATTATGGAAGCTCATTGGCAAGCACATCCACACGAGACATTTTTTCTTCCCTTGCTTGTGAATCGACTCTTACTTTCATTTTTTTAAGTCCAGTGCCTTCGTTAATGATAATTATCTACTACTGATCCAATAACTTAGTGGAAGGAATTCTAGCTCACCACTAGACATTTGCCCTTCTCCAATCTCGTCCCCAGAGTCCGCTTTTCTTTTTGTCAGCAGCAAGAACATGGACGCTGGCCACTTCTAAGGCAGGAAGTCTACGCACGCTGAGAAACAAGTGGTTGTCAACGGTTACAAAAATGGACCTTCACTACGACTGCGCATAAATTGGAAGAAGCCAGAGTCCAAAAGAAAAGCGGACTCTGGGGACGCACGAGATTGCTCCTTCTCTAGCTTATCGAATCTCTTTTTGTCACTGCCATTTTCTTAAAATCCACTTCTTTTGTTAATGATAATGATGATGATGATGACATCTTCTCAGGACTTCACTTATCCGGAAGATCAAATGGCATCGAGGAAAAAACTATAAAAACCCAAAAGAAGAAACCATTTCCAATTAAAAAACATATATGCTGAAAAACTGCAACCGACGGGAGGCAAGCAATTGGCCATTTAAGTTGCAATAAGTAATGGAACGGGGGAATCTGGGACCACCATAGGCAAACCCAGTTGATAGTCGAAGTTGGAGTGGATCTCGTGGGTATCCAAGTATCCAAGAGAAATGCATTTGGTGATCAGACTTGGATTTGAACTCGGAATACCCGTGCACAAGCATATCCTGGACCACACCACATTCTTACTTTCTTTTGCGGCATCATTTTGCTTCGTGAATACTGTTTTTTTTTTAAATCAACAGGGGGACCGAGGAGTTGCTGGACAAGCAGGACCCGCGGGGTATCATGGACCAAAGGTACGTACATCAAACTTGCGCATGTCCAAAATAAGGGCTCTGATATGGCGCAAATCTTACCTGACAGTTGGCAATGCTCTCAGCACTTTTTTATTCAGTGGAGTTAACTTTGCAGTCCACTTCTAGAAGAGGGTGAAGATCGCGACAAATGCGCGTCTACAATCCGTGACGAAAAGCATTGAGACAAGTTTTACCAAACAAATCACACACATAAAGAACACATCACCTCTGTCAAAGTCCTTTATCTCAGCTATCGGAGTGTTTCAATAACTGCAACTTGTGGCGACCTTGCCCTTAAGCTTATTCAAAATGATGCGACTGTATCTTTTTGTTTTTATTGTAAAATATGGTCTATCTCTCCGATAACTTGGGCCCGTTTCTCGAAAGTCCCGAAACTTTACGGGCCTTTTTCGGGTCTAACAATTCCCTCTGTATCTCAAGAACGGAGAGGATTTAAGTCGTCAAACTTCACAGTCAGTTTACTTTTTGTTATCTTCAAAACATGTTAAAAGATCGACTTCCCTGAACAGGTGGTTGGTAGGTTCACAAAATGGCTTTTCGGGCCCGAAACGTTTTCGGGAATTTCGAGAAACAGGCCCCAGCTGAATTGGTATTAGAGATAGCAAAAAAATACGCCTCAATGCTTTATATTCCCACCTTGTTTGAAAGTCTTAAATAGATCATTTTAAAGTTGTAGCTGGCCTAAGAATGGAAGTGAGCCTGGCGGTGACCCCTCTTTGATACAAACCTTTATACTTTCCTAATGTTAATGTAGACTAATTAGAATTAAGACAACACAATCTACATTGTAGAGTGGCTTTCAATTGAGTGTCGTAAAACAAATACCAAAGTAATTACTTCCACCAATCACAGCAGGTACATACAGCGCAATGAACCAATCCAAATTCCTAGTAATTCCGTAGGAAAATCGCGCGTGTAAGTCGCGATTGGCTTTGGTTTTCTTTTTCACTGGTTGATAAACTGGCGCGAGATTTTTAAACCAATCACTAAGCGTAGCAATTGCAATTGCGTAATTTCTTTCGAGAGTCATTTGAAAACTGCTCTAAAAGCAGTGAGGTCCATATTCATACAAGGTCACCAGCAGCCTCGCAGCCATTCATAGGCTAGGTCTTTCAGCAAAAAAAACTGTAAAATGGCCTATTTCGTCGCCTTGCGTTGTTCTTTTGCTGGAAGAAACAACCAAAATGCGTGCCACACGTGCAGCATAGAATTGCGTCAAAATGCGTGCCACGCGTACCGGTCGTGCAGCATGATTACTCATAAGGCTTTTTATAATTTAGGTTTAGAGGAAATAAATTCATTAGTTGTTAGGACCTGTAAGAGCTATAATCTTAGGAAATCTTTAAATATTTTAGTTAATAGACCAAACACTGAGCTCGGTCGTAATTCCTTTGTACACAGGGCTGCAATCGCCTGGAATTCCCTGTCTGATAGTGTAAGATCTTTTTCTAATCAAACAGGCTTTAAAAATGGACTGAAGCAGTTAAAACATACTGTTATGAATATCACTTTTGAAAAAGACAGCTCAGTAGTTTATAATAAGCATGCCGATTTTTATTATTATTAATACATATTTTATGCTTTATTTATTTTTAGCGATTATTTTATCTTATTTATCTAAAGTATAATCACTACCATATATATGTATTGTTAATTTCATTACAGTAGGTCCACATCAGCTGTAAAGTTGCTTTTTTCCTCTTGACCTGCTTTACTAAATAAAGTTATGTATGTATGTATGTATGTATGTATGTATGTATGTATGTATGTATGTATGTATGATCATCAATTTTGCAAAGAATGGCCGTGTTTTCACGAGCGGTTTTTCAGGTCGCTTAGCGAGTGACAACCGAAAATTCCGTGAAAACAGTTTCTTTCCCAACTCGCTTAAAGTTAAGCGAGTAGGCAAATTTCAATAGAATTCTCATTAAACTTAATCCACCAAACGACGTAGCTTAAGCGAGTTGGCAATTACTTTCGGCCAATAAGGAGTCGCTTGCGGTTATTCAAATCGGAAATACAACAGGCGTGCTATTTTTATTATTTTTGTTATATATTGTATTGGCACGTGCTCTCTCCTCATTTTATCTTACCCGTGAAAACACGTATCATTTTTAAGTCGCCTAACGAAGTCTGCAAACAGCCACTTTCAGGAATGTTAAGCGAGACAACGGCTTTCGTGAAAACACGGCCAATAACATTTTTTGCCATTGCAGTAGCAGTCGTCTTTGCTTGAATCTCCCTTTGATCGGCAAGGAAGGTGTCCCAACGCAAACAAAAACGCTCGGAAATCCCATTATTTTGTTGAGTATGGTAGCATCATGTCTGATTGGTCATTTACCGTAGCCATGAAACGGCACCGGGCCGTGGGGCAACGACTGTTTCAAAGCGCCGATGAATTTCAGTGACTTGTTGGTCTATTCCTGAGAAGGAAATTCTCCTTAAAAGTCACTGAGAAGGTAATTTCTGCATCATTTCATTCTATTTCTAAAAGGGAAAGAGAGGTGACATAGGACCCAGAGGAAGGACAGGCGAAGAAGGACAAGTGGTACGCTTTATAACTTTGATTCTTTTTTAATTAGTTGTGGTTACACACATCTTGGTTTAAAGGCCTTCAGGAGGGTAAACGGCTTGGCTTTGGTTCAGCTCAAGTTTCATGTTACCTTTGGGGTGCGGTTACACAGAGAAAGACTCCCCTCAGGGTAAAATAATAGGGAATAATTAATATAATTAGGGATTTTCGTGTATAAGATAAGTTCTGCTTTATGATTGGCCAAGCCACCTCAAGGAGCTGATAAACCGTACTTTTCATTTCAGGAACTGTCATGGGAAGTTCTTTTGATCTTCTTTTGTGTATCCATGGAAATAACCCTAGGGCAGTTTCGGTCTAGAGAACAACGGTTGCATACAAAAACGTCCTTGCCCGTGGGCAAAGGCTATTTACCCATGGGGAAAAGGGCTAGTGTAACCACAACTAATTTTAAAATTCGCTTTTTTGCTTCTTTCTTGCATTTAGGGCGCTTTCCAGTGACAGAACTGAACCGGCCAGACCAGGCATTTGGAAGGTTCAACTCTACAACGCCTTCAAATTAACACTCTTCGAGGATGACATAAACTCCTCCGGAAGAATACGAGGGGTTATCATGCAATTGTTCCTTCAAATTGTTGGATTTTCTTTGCAAACGGACTGGTCTGGCCGGCCAGTTCTGACAAAAGGAAAGCGCCCTTAGTGACCAACAGCGCATGCAAATTAAACATTTCAGCGATGTTCATTTTAACTTAGGGGTCCGATGGAATGATGGGGCGTGTTGGAGAAATGGGAGACGAAGGTTTTGAGGTACGTAGGTTTTAGATAACTCAGTTTAATTTAAGGTCGATAATTTGATTTAAATAAGTATAGGTATACCGGGCCTTAATATCTTGTCACTCCTGTTGTTTATATAGGGTCCTTCAGGATTTGTGGGTACAAGGGGCATAAAGGTTGGTTCAACAAGACCTCATATACGCTGTAGGTTATCTCTGTGATTATGTACTTCCATTGATATATAAATGTCTCGCTCCACTAATGACTAGGGGTTTGGAATCCGTTCCCTCGTGATTGGACTTTATCTCCCCGATGTTCTTGTTCAAGATCTTTTTAGGAGGAAGTGCGGCCCGGTGATTAGGACTCTTTCCGCCCTGAGATCCGGAGATCCCCGCTTCAAGACCCGTACGTTCTGACCACTCGTTGAATTTGTTCCTGGTAGTCCCTGGTTCAACCTCTCGGTTGCACTTTTTAATAGCCAACGGGCCCGGGTTGCTCGAAGCATGGTTAGCACTTACCAGCGTTAAATACCATGGAAACCTATAGGTTTTGATTCCTCTTAACCAACGGTTAGCGCTAACCAAGCTTCGAGCAACCGTTTGCCTCCAGCCAGCTTGGATTCTGGACAGTTTTTTTCAGTGTTTCGTTGATTTCGATTTCATTGGCTTCGCCCTGAAAAGTTCCTATGGGGAGAGGTCAATTATGTATTATGCATTGATGTCTATGCACAGAATACTTAATTAAAGTCGCCACTGCGGAGTGCCTCATTTCTTTTTGGTCAAGTGCGAGCCGCTTATAATGGGCCCAGTGTGAAAATAAACTCTAGAAACAAATAGAAATTAAAACAAATTATCATTGAAATTTCATAATACATCGCACAGTAAACAGATTATTTGCGATGTTCATATTTTGATTCGTGTTATTTATGGCCTTCTGACCGCCAGTAAGACATTGAAAGCAACCCACTCCAACAATAGCCCATTTTCGAAATATCATTGTTCAGCTTGATAGTGAGACAGAGAGGCCAAAACAATAGACCTTTTTCGATATATTAAAATTCAGCTTGAAAAAGAGGTTCTGAGGACAAAGACAAAGGAAAGTGGATGATATACAACTATTTTTCACATTCAGTCCAACGTCTTTTTATTGTTTTTGTCCTCACTGCCTCGCTATCAAGCTGAATATTTGATATTTCGAAAATGGCCTATTGCAATGAATGTGAAATATATTAGAATATCATCCACTTTCCTTTGTCTTTTGTCATCTAAACCTCTCTTTCAAGCTGTATTTCATATATCGAAAGTGGCCTATTCTATTGTATCAAATCCACCAAATCGCGCTCGCAAAAATCACCCAACCGCCTCTTTCTTTCCTTTGAGCACGTTTATCTGAATTGACTTCTGTTTATTTGCTTTTTTAAGGGAGACAGAGGACGTCAGGTATGTGTCAAAAAGTAATGTATGAATGTATGGTAAGTTCGCTTTGGGTCCAGCGGATATCCAGTCCTATATTATTGGTCTAATCAGCGTAAAACTTCCTTACAAGTGAGGTGAGGGGATACGGTGGGGTGGGGTGGGCGAGGGGCGTAACCTTATTCCAAAATGGCCGCCATTTTAGTATTCTTTTGTTTCCATGCAAATTGGCCCTTAACAAAACAAAAGAATACTAAAATGGTGGCCATTTTGGAATAAGGTGTATTGGTTAAGAGCTCAAAATTAGAGATGATGTTGACTATAGCCAAACGACTCCTTAACTATTTGAAGTGATTTATCATTCGAGAAATAACGAGATAAAAATGATGGGAAAACCAAGCCTTTTATTGTTTACTTCATCTTTTTATTTTTTATTTATTCATTTTCTTTTTTTTTTCAGGGAGCTGACGGCGAAGAGGTAAGCAATTTAGTTGTTATGAGTCTTTATCTGTTTGGGGAACCCACATCTAGTGCATCTTAATCAATCGGTCTGTTGACGATGACATAAACTTGGTGAATTGCACTCTCTATACTAATCTGGTGTTTTCATATATCTCCTTTCTCCTTCATCTTCTCGTCCTAATTGTCTTCTTCTTCTTCTTTTTGTCGCCACAGTCGTGTATAGGCTGTTGTCATAGAGGTCTCCAAATTTGTCTTTTCTCCATTTAATTTCCTTTTTTCCTTAATTCCTTGCTTCTTCTCCTTTTCGTCTTTTTTTTTCTCTTTTCCTTTTCATCATAGCATTGTTGGGAACTTTTTTAACCCGTGCACTTATTGACCAATCTCTTAGGGTTCCACCGGAATCAGAGGACCGCCCGGTGCCCCGGTGAGTTTTGGACCATTTCGAGCTGGTGAACGGCAAACGAAAGTAAACTGTTAATTTCCGTTTTTAACTTTTCTTTGACATTACCACACATTTATATAGTTGCTAGGCATCTTTTCTCTATTAGAGACGATGAGTTTATCAATGTGGTAGAGGTTTTTGTCCTGGCATGCAAAATGTCTCCGTCCGTGGATCAAAAACCCCTCGTGCTTGAGCTCCCTTGTTATGACTACGTGTTCCATCAGTCGCGAAAAAAAAAAAACAAAAATAAGTTTTTAGCCTGTGTCAGAAGCATTTTGCCGTTAATTCTTTGTTGATGTTCGTCTTTTAGGTCGTGCTACCTGCTGAGTTTTCCGGACAGTTCACGGTATTTTGTTTTATTGCATTATTCGTTGTCGTATTAATTCCTTCAGAGTTTCCAGCGTACAACCTGTCGATTCCATGCAATTTCAATCACTGTGTACTCGCTTATCGCGTGATGTAAGTTTTTCAGGAAAAGAATTAAGAGGTGATTGTTTAGAGCACACAACGTAAATGTGAAAAGAAGTTGTCATTATCAATCTCATCATGAGACCCAAATTTAAAGGTCGGGGCTACGCTAAAGTTCTTATTGCGCATGCTCAGAAACAAAAACACAAAGATCGATTCAAAAATTAATTCGCGCGCGTGTTGGTTATGAGATGGCAGAACGCATGCGCCACCTTGGGTGCAACCAATCTTATATCTCACGAGCGCGAATGGAACAATGCTATATTAAATTTCATTGTTATACCTCACATAATAAAGCGGCTTCGCCTCGGGGAACATTGAGGGTCACGGGGAAACAAAACTGACTGTTCTCCTTGGGACCAGTCATTAAGTGCTCATTGAACCATGAACTCTTTCATTTTTGCAAAAGGTTCACCGCAATCAGTTTCGATATAAGGTGATACAGTATATGAGCTGATAACCGAGATTGAATAAGCCAACAGAGTGCAAAAAAGTAATATTCGAGATTGAAAATGACACAGCAGGCACATTACATCCGGGAAAACAAATCCAGTGAATTATTTTTATAAATAGTTACCGTGTTTAACTTTTGTCTCTAGTTTCCAGGCCTACAGTCAGCTCCCCTTCGATCAGAAAAAGCTGGATCTCGAAGACTTTACAGAAATAAACGACAGGTTAGAAACAATTCGTCCTGACTTATTACCTTCTTCAGTGCATAGTTAATGCATTAATTATGTTCAGTGCTGCAATTTCAAGTACCAAGGAGTTTAAGCAAAGACGACGGTTTCGACAACGACAGTGCCACAAAGCAAGAATATTATTGGTTAAAAAAGGAAAGAAATAATCGTGCTGCACGTGCGGCGCGCATTTCAGGGTATTGTTTGCCATACTCCGCAAAACAACAGGGAGTCTAAGCAAAGACGACGGCTACGGCAACGAAATCGTCGGTCCAAAATATAAGAAATGAATGAAGGGGGTAGTTTCTAAAGAAACTGTGGTGCTGCGTCGGTTGGGAAGTAGTATACAAAAATTTGGTTTTATTAACGAAGTTGATAATGTAAATTGGCCACCGTACAGAGATTCTAAAAGCTGACGTTTCGAGCGTTAGCCCTTCGTCAGAGCGAATCGAGGAATTGTGGGTTACGTGTAGTTTTTATAGCAGAGTAGGAGCTACGCTATTGGTGGTAATATGGCAACGTGAAAAATAGGAATATATTAGTTAAATGAAAAGCGTTCGTTAATACCGTGAGGATTAAGGGTGCCGATTTGGAAGATGAATTTTTGTTCCAGATTCTTGCGGCCTTCCGTCGTACCTAGATGTAGGGAGAGGCCGCAGATAGCCATGTGTTTTTTGGAGTGGTTAGGGAGATTAAAATGACGAGCGACTGGCTTAAATGCATCCTTGTCATTCTTCTCAACATCGGGAAGGTGTTAGCGCTATCGCGAGTATTTCGCGATTATTCCGTCTTGTTCACACTGTACAATACAGGCGAACTATCATGAAACTGGATGGGTACGAACGCTTTTATAGTTAAAGTCAAAACATAAAATGATATTTCCATTGTTATATGCTCACGTTGTCGTCAAAACCTAAAACTTGGTGATTTTATGTTACTGTTTTGTGGCTTACGGCAGAGAAATGCACGGAAATTCGTGTTGCACGTGCAGTACGGGTATTTTTCCTTTTTTAACTAATAATATTCTTGCTTCGTGGCGTTGCCGTAGCCATAGCCGTCGTATTTGCTTAAACTCCCTAACAACAACAACAACGTAAAATCACCAAATTTGAGGTTTTAACGACAACGTGAGCATACAGAAACGAACCATTCATATTGTACAACGCAAACAAGATGAAATAATTGTGAAATACTTGCGATAGCGCTAAGTTATATTTTGAGGTGACATTTTCTCTGGGGTTGCCGCTCTATTTACCTCCCCCGTGATCTCGTTCCTCCCACTTTGAGTTAGTGCTCAATGGATGAAAAAGAAATTGGAACATTTGCCGTCTGCACCTTATACTTGCTTGAGTCTTTGAGCTGATTTCCTTCTCTCAAAGCAAAAAAGCGAGTTTTTCTTCCCTCATCTGAGAATGAAGGACCAAAAAGTGTTCGGACATGACATAGTACTATACACTTAATGTATGGTCCCGAGGGATACAGTTAGTTTTGTTTTCCCGAGAGTCCTGATGTTTCCCGAGACGAAGTCGAGGGAAACATCAGGACTCTCGGGAAAACAAAACTAACTAGTTTCCCGAGGGACCAGACAGTAAGTGCTTTGTTGTATATTGAGACTTTTCCGTCAACAATCGCAGCAAAACATCCGGAGCGGGCAACAACTGTGGAATTGTATCCCGATCATTTGATAAGGGGCACGTGACCAAGAACCAACCAATCACAGTGCTCGTTTTGTTGAGTGAAAGGCTAGGTATATAACAAAAGTCTTTGATTTCACGTGACGTCACAGCCGCCATGTTGGTGGAAAGAACAATAGCGGAAGTCTTTTGGAAATTTGACTTTATTGTAATGCAAAACTTAAGCAACATTTTTGGCATCAAAATGGTCATCTTATCACGTGAGTGCAATAAAAGAATAAGGATTTTTTTCCTTGCAACCAACCGTTGCAGAAACTTAACCAGACTCGGCTTATTATGATTAACCTTCGGTCTCTTTGATTAAACAAGTTGTCAATACGTCCTCTGTTTTGTTTTAAGATTATTAGCAATTTTAAAGGTTACAATGAATATTGATTTCTTCTCCACAGGTCGAGGAAGATACGCCGCAGGTAATTCACATTAACCTATATAATTAGAAAGCACTTCACACGTGTTGATTAGCAATTGTTTTTAGTAATATGGATAACGGAGGAACGGCCAGAAGACATTTCCATTTGGGCGTGCCTTGGGAGGCTATTTCTGCCATTTCGGTTTTGCATACCATCACACATCTAGTCATCTAGATCTAGGATGGTTTGAGGGCACACTTTTGAGGAACACTTTGTTTCTAAGTGAAATGATCATCGCAGTCAATGAAGCAACATTATTTTTTTTCCCAGCACAAAAACAACAAAACTGTATTTGTAATCCTTTTCATGACATTTCATAAGTAATTGTATGTACTACTGAAATTATAATTATACCTGTATTTGCGTACGAATTAATTTTATGTGAGCCGCAATAGCTTTTACGATAACTGAATTATTTCTGTCCATGAATTGCTTTCAGTAGTACGTTTTCTGAAGCTATCGAGCCATCAACCTTGTTCCCAGGGTCTCTCTTCTCTGTCTCCATTGACAATGGCGACAGAGAAGAGAGACCCTGGGAACGAGGTTGTCCAGCCATCTTTGAGCTGCTTACTTGTAATAAGTTCGTTTTATATCCCATATTAAATAGGGATCACATACTTTCATGTAGATGACATTATTGCTGGTTTTTTCAAGGCCTGCGTAGGGTATTAACCAGGTTTACTTATCGAGGAATTTGACTTCCAAAAAAAAACGTAACTGAATAAAATGAAATCCCCCACAGCTTACTTTTAGCAAAGACCCGGTATATTTATGATGCAATGAGATCGAAAACTGTAATGATGGCATTACAATTTTAGCAATTGTGATCTAAAAAAAGACAAGCTTTTTTTTTTGGTTAATTACACAGATTGACCTCTATGATTTTATCAGTCACCGACTTGATATGTACCGAAATCCGAACGGCTCAATAGAATTTCCCGCCAGAACATGCAAAGACCTCCACATGAGTTATCCAGATCTTAAAAGTGGTTAGTCCTTTTTAATTTTCCTTTTTTTTTTCATTCCATCGCTGTCTGTTGCGTTTGTGTGGTTTATATGTGGCCCTTATCTGATTTTGTCAACCTTCTTTATAACTGACACAAACTTTTTCGACTCCTGTTATTTTTCATCTTATCTGTTTTTAGGGCGTATTCAGACTGATTTGATTTTTGACATTTTCCACTGTAGGGCTGTATTGGATTGACCCGAATGGTGGCATTTCTAATGACGCTATCAAAGTTCGCTGCGAATTTCACGTGAATGCATCGTGCTTATATCCAAGCAAAGAAGGCAAGGTACAGTGGTACACTGTTTACCTTTAGTTGTGGTGGCTTGCCGACGATAAATGTTAGAAGCCGCAGAAAAGGGCACTTTTTTTTTTGCAACCTTTCAAACTTGGACAAGTTGAATACGTCTTCACAGATCCTTATCCACACAAACGTTTGTTCGGGTTAGTGCTCGTACTTTGAGAGGCCACATCGCCTAACATAACCGAAATCGCAGACATTAAGTAGCTTGAGCGCAATTATTTTTGAGCGACAGAGCAGCCCGTTTTATATTTCGGAATTATTTTGCAGTGGTCTTGCTTGACCATTTATAAGCAAATGGGTCATGCAGGAGTGTCAAAAGACACTTAGCGGCACAATTACAATTACAATGATATCGTCAAGTGAAAGTCATAGGAGCAGGCCTATCTCTGTTGGTTAATGCAGGGCTTTCGGAACAAGAGCTCCCCAGTTCGATCCCCGGTGAATTCAACGTCTTTTTCGACTTTCCTCTGATCCTTGTAGCTATAGCTTTAAATACCCGTAAAACGGAGCACTGATAGGGAAAGGGGGGGGGTAAAGGGCGCACCGTTGGCTCCCATTGATACCAGACTCGTAGCTGAAGGAACTATCGACGTTAAATAAAGTGACTTTACCTTAAGGTTAAAGGGAAAAGTATCTCACTTCCGGTTACTTTACTTAAGCTCCTTATTGCTGGCTTTCACTCACGGGATTCGAGTCCATGTTCATTTCTTTCAATGGTAAGAAACTAAAAATAACGTGGCCTCCATTTCTTTGTTTAGGGCCACAAATATGGCCGCCGCTCAGAAAACTAGAGACTGACTTTAGCAACGACGACGGCGACGGCAACGAGAACGTCATCTCAAAATATAAATTCGCGTAATTGTAATCACTTCGTGACTATTTTATCCTTTTTAATATAACAAGGGTGTGGTAGGAGGCTAGGAGGGTGACCCTACCGTCGAAAAAGAGTGACCCGACTAGACGGGGCACCTTTCTAGCCGAGCCAACTTATTTTTCTTCTATAAACGGCTCGCCGCGTTTTATAAGGAAATGTAAGAAACGTTTGCTAGCCCAGGGTAGCTTGGGTAGGCCAGTGACCCTTCTACCCGGGATAACTTTTCTCCCTATAAACGGGACATTACCATCCCCGCCTGAATGTTCCTATAAAAAGGTTCTCGTATAATATAAAAAGCAAGTATTATTGTCAAGGTAAGACAATTTGAAAAACACGTTTCTTGTTCCATAGTCATACATGACCGAGAGAAAGAAGTGGTACTCTGGACCCGATGATTACAAATGGATAGGAAAAGAACTTCTGGGTCTACGGAAAGTAAGTTCAAGTTAGAATCAACTTATCATGACTTTAGCACATATAGGTGTTTTATTGAATTTTATATCGTGTTTGATCTGCGGGCAAAAATCGATTTTTTTAAGCAAGAGATCGTCGCAGTAGAGCGAGAAACTTAGTTGAGAGAGCAACGAGACGCACAACTAGAGTAGTTTCAAGAAAGCCTGGAACAGTTCTTTAAAACTGTTCCAGTTTGTAGCGCTAGCTCAGTTGTAATTGTCTTTTGCTGACAAATTGTTGACTGGATTGATAAATACGTTCTAGTGCAAAGAGTTCGCAAATATTAATATGGAGTATTTATTTCTCAGATATTACGTTCGTTGTGATTGGCGAATTTAGTAGGCGGTATTCATTAAATGGAAATTTTGATGCAACATTTTCCAGCAAGTTTGTCACGTTATTTATGTGAAAAAAAACTTGTCAAACTGTTTGAATCTTACAAGCAACGACAGTATGTCAAAAAGCCCATAAGAGTTATCTTTTTCGACCGATGATATTGACACATGCCAATCATTTGTGGCAGTTGAACGTTCCGCTTGACTTCATGATCAACTAGTTTTCTTTCCGGCGCATCCGATGAGATACGGACCTCAAACTCGGTTAATTAAAGGCCCACCTTCAACCGACAGGCTTTGCGTGCTGTAGAACTATTTTCATACATGAAAATCCAGCCAAAGCTGAAATTTATCCAATCAGATCGCTGTGATAAGCAATGCGAATTTCCATAACAAAAACAAACGGTCGAAAAGCCTGTCGGTTGAAGGTGGGCCTTTAACAATAGGGAGCTTAAGCAACAACAACGGCGACGGCAACGAGAACATCATCTCAAAATATAAATTTGCGTTATTTTAATCGCTTCGTGACTATTTCAACGTTTTTAATATGACAAGGGTGTGGTAATTCCTCAAAGATGACACCAGTCGGAACGGCACTCCATTTTAGGAGAGAAAATGAAAATTTATCCTCAAGTGCTGACGTTCTTCATAAAACCAAAAACTTGGCTATTTCACGTTGTTGTTTGGCTGACGACGGCAAAGAAATGGACAAAAGTGAAAAACGCACGTGCAGGGCGTGCAAAGCTATTGTTTTTACCCACTAAATATGCAAATTCGTGACGTTCTCGCTGCCGTCGCCGTTGTCGTTGCTTAAGCTCCCTAATTATTCCATGAGTGCGCGTTGGATTTGAGATGGTAAATAGCCAACTCGGTGCTACGCGCCTCGTTGGCTATAACCAGTCTCATATCCAACAAGTGCGAATGGAATAATTGTTTTATTAAATTCCTTAAACTCCAAAAATTTGGAATACGAAATACGAGCGAAAAAGGCGTGAAAATCCGAGCGAAATCGAAAGCACATTTCTTGCCTTTTCGCGTACTTCTAAACGTCGGAATTGATCCAAACTTTCTACAGAAAGAGTTTTCTTTTCTTTTTTGGCTTTACTCAAAGAGAAATCTCGCTTTCCGGCGAAAAAAATGTTTAGCTTAGCAACGCTTAGCGCAATCATTTACCATACTAGGTCAAACCAAGGTATATGAGCTGAGAACCGAGATTGAGGGAACCAATCAGAGCACGCGAAATGCGTTATCCGAGGTTGAGAATTTAATAATAAGAGGTAGTCATCTTGACTGTATAAGAATATATGGAAGACACAACACTGTTTCATTTATTTTTCTGTCTCTTCAGCTTCAGTATGTCTCAGATCCTAGCCAACTGGAATTTCTTCAGTTACTGAGTGACCGTGCTCATCAGCAGATCACTTATCACTGCAAAAACTCAATTCCATGGCCCTCTGCGTCAGATGACGTCATCAAGTCGGTCAAGATGCTCACCATCAATGGGCTTGAACTCCATTCTAAGTCATCCAACAAATTCAAACCAAAACTTGTTACGAATGATTGTGCGGTAAATATTTTCTTATCATTTTCCCTTTGACTTCTCAAAATACCTTAAATGGGTAAAACCTTATTAGCTATACAAGTCTTCTCGAATGAGAAATAAGGACTCTCTATTTGAATGGACTAACCAGGGGGAATTTCCTATTAAAATGGAACAAGACGAGCGTGTTCCTTTTGCACGGTTTCACTTTTTCTTTCTTTCTTTAAGAGACTGGAGACTACCGATTTGCAATAACAAACATTTTCTCGGACAAAAATGGCGCCTTTAATTCATCGAAAAGCCTGGAACGCTGCAGATGGTACGGGATTTTCCGATCATTTCCTGCAAAAACGAGAAGAGAGGAATACCTATTGATGAAAGATTGGGTAGTTTTGTCCTCAAACGCCTCGATCTTTCGTGTTAGGAAAGAATGGCGACTTCTCGACCGGTTCAAAAATGAATACAACTCAGTTAATCGTTCTCTCTTCTGACCATTAGGTAAAAGACGGGTCCTGGCGTAGCGCGACAATAGAAGTGGACACACCCAAACCTCATCGTCTTCCCGTACTCGACGTGGCTGCTTATGATATCGGCGATTCTGGAGAAGAATTCGGTCTAGAGTTCGGTCGAGTATGCTTTTCATAAACATGGCAACTCTGGATACTGACTTTGAGCTGCGCCATTGCCATAGCAGATCTAATGATCAGCACTTTATTGGAGGCAGTGTGGCAGTCTTCGCTGTGCCTTTCTTTCAAATGAAAACAAACTGTTTATCTCACGGTTTTTTTTTTATTCTAAAACTTCAACAGCTATATCTGTATTTGTAGTTGTCATTTAATATTTGTCACAACAGGTGTCAAGAATATTTCAAGAAATAACAAAGCTAATTATGAGACACTTCTTGGAAAAGAAGTAAGACCTGATACAGATTTAGTTGGTGCATGACCAAATGTTGCTGGAAATCGTTTACGAGGTCTGAGGGTAAAAAATAAAAGTTTGGTGGTGGTCTTTCCGAACAGAACCACGGGAACAAATTACTAAGTGTGAAGTGTCTTTTACTAGAACCCCGAATTGAATTAAATTGAGTGTTCTTATTTTTCCATTTCATCTGGCCCTATGGCAGCAAAAGAATAGAATCCCACACCTTTGGAATAGCAGCGAAATACAAGACTTTGCTACGTCTGCTATTATATAAGAACAGCATTTGAATTGAACAAAAGCGGCCTGTACTGTCTCTGTTCGGTCTCTTTTATTTCTTCAACCTAAAGACCAAAACCATGAAATACCCCACCAAAGTCGCATTATCACTCTTTAAGCCTTGTACGAGGTTGCTTCATCCGAAGTCGCTGAGAACCCTGTCATCTCCTGTGACACTTACGATAGGCAGTTCCTTTCAATATTTCTCTCGCTGCAACATTGCTCGAATCTCATTCACATTTTCACTCATTTAATAGTTCAGTTGCCCCTGAAAATACTTGATTTTCGCCGCTGTAAAGGACACGTTTGGTCGACGTGTTTCTTTATTTATTTGATTTTCAAGATCCGCCATATTGTTTGATTTTCCCGCCAAAATTGGTCACTTGTTATGGAAATTTTGGGATGTTGAACAAACTTTGCCGAACCGTATATAATACAATTCGTGATCTGAAGTATGGATGGTTACACCTGGAGAAAGCCGGATAAGATGTTCTGGACGTGAATTTGTTTGAATTTTATGAAGAATAATTGTGTGTAATTGTATGTGAATGAATATGAGCAGTGAAATTGAACTACGAGGAATGATAATAAAAGAAACTCTAGGCGGAAATGTTATACGTTGATAACGATATTATCATGTTAGTAATAAAGAAAGAAGAAAAAAACAAATTACTAATTGCAATATGGACTGCAATAAGTTATGCCTGGATTGTTGGCGTGATCGTGAGCGATCCTGTTGTCGTGACATTCCCAAAGTAACCTTGAGGGTGACATAACCATTTGTTATCGGTTGATATATTACGCCGAGGTCAAATTGCAATCTTTTCCGGTAGACGCAAGACAGTAGAAACAAAGGGCAGAGATTTTAATAGTTAAAATTCCAGTCTGGCTCTTACAACATCAAGTGTTTGGACCGTTGTCAACAAAGGGAATTTTGCTCGCCAGTTTATGCTTTCCTCTCTGGAAATGATCCGGCTGAAGCCGCTTCTTTGGCTGCTGTTAACGATTTTGTGGCCAGCTTGGGTTGCTGATGCACGTAAGTCGACAACAAAGACAAAATTGATGCACATTTACCAGGATTAAATCACTGACAACGAGATTTTATCATTATTTTAAACGCTGAGGCGTTCCGAAAGTGAAAGGCTAACAAATATTTTGCCATTTGGAAGCTTTCTTTGTCCAGAAAAACAAAGTAATGGATGCGGATCTGACGCTAAAAACATCAAACCGCATCCAATACGCGGGAAGTGACCACGTTTTTGAAAGACAATTCGGTACTATTCCTCGCTTTGACGATACTGCTCTTTGATCTTTTTGCAAGTTTGATTGATTCCCGCGTTGTTTATGGTACAAACCTGATTTTACACAATGTGAAGTTCGTCGTCTTACAACTAACCGTGACTATTTAGATTCCTTTCTCCAAGTCACCATCCCCTTCTATTGCGAGAACCACCTTTTAACTGTGCGCCAACACTGACAACATCCCGTTGTATTCCGGTTGATAAGACGAACCACATACAGTTAATGTGGAAAATGGCAAAAGTTGATACAATCTTTCGTCAGGGGCAGATGGATGGAAATGGCTATATTCCGTAAATTAATTTTTTTATTGGTAATATTACTCGTACGATTTCTTAAGAGTCTGCAAAAATTAGGAGAGCTGGGAACAGAGGTCCTTTGTAAATATGACTCTACCAACAAACTGTCAAAGCCTCTTGTCTTAGGGTCGGTAAGCAGTAAAAACACCCTTTTGGCATGACCTTGCTTTCAAAGAGTCTTTTGGTCGAAAGTGGATTATAAATTAGCGGTGCTCGCTTTCGTAACTCTTTTCTCCGTATGCAATGATGACTTTGTCAATACTCGCCTCAACACTCAATCTTTGCCAAAATCAAGCACTGTTGCAAGAACATTTTTGTTGGAGAGATTTCTGTCAGTTTTCAGACAGCTATTGCATATAAAGGCGACAAGCGGTACGGAAGCTCTAACGCAGCAGGATAGCAAGTACCTCATAAAGACAAAGGCAAAATCTTTCCAGCCGTGCTATCAAAACAGATGACTAATGTAATATCTTAGTTCATTTCTTTTTCATTTTTTACGTATCCGAAATAAAGTGATTTGTTGTTTTATTCGAAGGGAAAGAAAGACACCGTACAGATACGTAACTCTCATATTTCTTCCTTTCTCGAAAAGCTATATGTAACGTCTTCCAAAAATTGGACTTGTAGTTTGACGTTGATGAAGAGGTGTTGAGTAAGAAGGTAAACAATTTTCTCGAAATTGCTTCATGAGTTGGTTATATGTTTAAAAGCAATCAAATATAGATCATATCCCGCTGTTCCCTGATGCGTGTTTCTTTATATCAAATCACGGTACATTAGAACGAATTTTTGTAGCTTAATATTTACCTAGGTCTTTCTGTTTACTTTTCCAGAGATACAAGTGACAGTAAGTATGATTTAAGTTTGAACATTTAAAGATGAATGCCACCCTGTGCCTCAGTATGGCGGCTTGTACCCTAATTTTGTATTCTCACTCAAAATGACAATAAGTAAAATCGCACGAAGTTCATCAAGTGATATCGCAAAATGAGGAAAGGTGATTGCGTGACCAAAGAATGAGCATTAGATTACTTACGCATCTGCCCGCCGGGCTGCTATTGCGGAAATGGAGGGTTACAGTAAAGATTCGACCTTGTCATCAATTAAATTTAAAATTTTGCGTAGAAAATACGCTCGGTTGCCACAAGTTTATTTTAGTCGCGCAAGCCTGACTAGTTTTTCTCTCGCGCCGGCCACGCCCCCGTGCTTGGTCGCGATCACTGCCTTCATTTTGATTGCCTCGAACATTTCACGGCGCGTACGCAAGGTGCGAAGACGTGTCGTTCAGGCTTCAATCACCTTGCTTATGTTCAGAGATAAAACTGGTGCGAACTTTCATACATGCTCTTGAGACAAGTTGGGCAAAGTAACATCAATTGAATAATTTATGCAGACCTTTGGATGAGCCGTACAAAACCAAGAGAGATTTGTTTCTTTAGGCGCGTTCGTTTGAATGTGGTGATCTCACATGTTCCAAGTACTTACCCAAAAATAGCCAAAAATAGCCGGATAAATCAAAGTGGATGTTTTCAATTTAAAAATTAATTGTGATAATCGAGCGAGGTTTTTTTCATTTCGACAGGAGCCCATGGGCTCCTGATTTAGAACTTAATGGGAATCAAACTTTTTTTTAACGCCTCTGTCACTTGTAGGTTTTTGGTGCGTCTGGAGTTCCCGGAGAGAATGGGTTGACGGTCAGTTTTGACTTTCGTTCATCGTCCAGTAGACCATATTCGTATTCTCAGTATCGGTCTGGAACTAGCTTGCAATGGAGGCTACTGCGGGGGAATACATTAAAAAGTATTTGCATTTGAAAAGATTTCCCCACATTAGCCTCCATTGCTGGCTAGTTCCAGTCCAATACCGAGAATACGAGTATGGTCTATTCAAACGCTTACAAATTCTTGTAGTCTCCTCTGTACTTTAATTCATCTTAATTTAGTTGTGTGTTATCCTTTGTACGTTTTCATTTCTTCTTAAATTTTTAGGGTTTTCCTGGGCCCCAAGGACCGCAAGGAAATCCTGGCTCCCAAGGAGATTCAGTACGTTGTAGTTCCTAATAAATCCTTCTAACGTGCGCGACTTTAGGAGTCTCTTGTGCTGAAAGAATAGTCAAGGAGAACTACTCCTATTGGAGGGGTAGGGGGTTAGGGGGGAGAGGCGGGGCTTTGTTATCTACTGTGCAGAAGATGGCGACCTGCACGAGTTCCCAATGAAAGTCCTTTGAGGGAACTTAATTAAGCAAAGACGATTTCGATAAGCAATGCGACAACAAAACAAGAGTTATACCCTTTTATTTCTTTTGGCGTGTTGTATCGCAGAGTATTTTTATGAGTCTTAATTAATAAGAATAAAATCTCAAACAATGGTTACAAACATTCGCTTGAACTGCATAACTTTTAATAAGTTAACGTTTCGTATGTTACAACATGAACTTAAATGACCCAAGTCAAAGAATCCATGCTTTATGAGTTTTGTTGTATTTTAACGAGCGAGTCAGATCACAAAGAATGAGTGATTTACGTATCACCCAGCTTGTTCTGGAAACAGATAATAAATGGAAAGAAAAGGGGTTTTTTTTAGGGAACGTGATACTGATTATTTGCTTCACTTTTTGCGTCTAGGGACGACAAGGTAGTCCAGGATCGCCTGGGCAACAAGGAAGGCCGGGTCCGCCAGGTCCTCCTGGAATTCCCGGACAAGGGATGCTCCCTGTAAGTTGTATTGTTGTTTGTCTGTTTTTGTTTTGTTTTGTGTTTTTTTTTTCGCTCAAGATGACTGTTTCAGCTGTTTGCTTGAGGGTAACCTACAAAGCTCTACTTACTCTATACGATGCACTTAAGTTAAGGATTTCTTTATTATCTTTTTTGTAGAGTATTCCTGGCGACAAAGGACCCTTATTGACGCCAAACATCATTCCTGAAAGATCCGACATCAATCTTGCGGTAAATTAACCAACGAAAGAGCAATTTGTGAGCTGGCGTTTCGAGCGTTATAATTATTCCTTTTTGAGAGCGAATTCTTCATCATCTCGCTCCGGCGACAAAATCTGTTCCACTACAGTTTCTCTTAGACACTAATACCTTCATTCTTATCAAATGTCAGGGTCGTAACGAGCTATATGGGAATCACAACGCGTGGGATCGGGATCAGCAGTATTTTTCATGGAATGAGGGATCAGGGATCAAATTTTTGCGGGTTCAGGGATCAAAATTCTCATCATTTTTGGGATCGGGGTCCAAAATTTTGGGTAAAAATATTGGATCAGTTACGAAAAGATATACCTCGTTACGACCCTTAAATGTCGCTAATTAATCCCTAGGCAACGAGACAAGGGCAGTTGCAAATGGTATCAGGATTCCAAGAAGGAATCGAACCTAACACCTTCGTAGCACCAGTCGGATTCTCTTCGCATCGAGCTAGAAATTGCTCTTAGGGGCTAAATCGTTTATCCATGCCACGTTCTCGGGCAATTCAACCGAATCTGCAAAATGGGAAGTTTTTTATCCTGCGCTGTCTCTAGATCAGTTAATACATTCAAGTAGAATCTTTTCCCTTAGCTAATGGAAGTCAATTGTGAAATTTTTGTAGCCCTAACTTCATGTCGTTTTTACTTGGGCTTTTTAACAAGCTAGCCATTGTTTTGTCTTGCTTCGTTTTCTTTCCAATTTCAGTCAGGAGTACAAGGCCGACCTGGTCGTAAAGGATCAATAGTAAGTAAATTGAGTAATTAAATTGCTACTGTGATCAAAAAATCACAGTGTGGTTGAAAGTGTGGTTGCTTATCACTTGACTGGCAAAATTTTGAGCTTTGATTTTTATCCAAAGGTTGTTTACTTTGAGTGTAAGTTTTGGACTTCGCGAGCTGGACCTCAGAGAGTTGGACGTAGAGAAATTAAAAGTGATGTCATTTACTCACTAGCTTAAAATTTCATCGTGTAAACGCAGCTTATAACATATGCAAAACACGAGTTTAAAGGATATTTAACCTTGAAGGAGGCCATAAGGGCCAATTTGCATAGAAACAAAAGAATACTAAAATGGCGGCCATTTTGGAATAAGGTGTCTAAAATGATTAATTTTTTGGGCATAGCAGCACTTTAAATGGAAACTAAACATAAATTCACTATCAAAGGAAAGTCGAAGTTTAAGTAGCCAGTCAGAGCGCCCCTTCAACGCAATCCACTGTTTTAGTAAAAAAAAAACTGTATTCTAATACTTGTTATTTAAGGTAAGACGCGATTTACTCAGTAATAACTTTTAAGTAATAAGTTTTAAGTTGCGTGTTTGTTTGATTGCTTTCTTTTGGAGAGAAAGCCATCGTATCGCCAGAAATTAAATGTATTCATCCACCCAAAACGCATCACTTCATCAGCAAAAAAGAGGATTTTCAGTTACCTGGTGCCTGTAATTGCTCATGTTGGCCAAATTGCAAACTTGACTTAAGAACACTATTGTTGTCCAAGTTGTAGCCACTCTGTCCTAGCAAGCATCTTACCACGTGAATGTATTCGGGTTTTGAATAGTACTCTTTCCGTGGTTCCAGTGCATGCAGCAAATTATTTGTACGGCAAGGGTAATTATTCGTGGTCGCAGTTCAAGGTATGAAAATATACCATTTTTACAAACTGATGCAGTCAAATTTATTCATAGGGATTTATTGGCGTTGAAGGGAATTCTGGCACATCAGGAGACCCCGGACCAGTGGTACGTAGCACACGTTTCCCAGAATAGAGAAAGGTTGAAGATAACCCAAAGTCACTTGTCGAAGTCAGGTGTAAAGGTCACGTGACAAGTGGCAATCTTTGGAAAATGCTCGCCTTACCCTTCAATGTCTTTTTGGTTGGAATTGCATTGTACTACGGCGTAATCTATAATTTACTCAAAATACCTCAATCCCTTGGAAATATTTGTCTGAGCAAAGGAAATCAATCAATCATGGATGACAGATTTACTAGTAAGACACAACGACTGCAAAGTATCAAGTCATCATCTCAAATCTTCTTTCTTATCATCACTAAGCTTTTGTGTCAACTTTCTGTTTCCTTTTTTGCTTTTTTTTTGTCATCTCTTTTTAGGGGAACATCGGAGCACTCGGCCCCAGAGGGGTCGTTGGGTTACCTGGCCCTGATGTAAGTTTTTTCTGGAAACAGTGCACAGCAATTCTGTCAATACTTTTAATAACAACTTGCTCACCATAGAGTCACCAGTAGCTCAGTGGTTAGAGCATCCGACTAGATCATGGAGAATCGTGGGTTCAAATCCCATCTCTGGCTCGGATTTTTCCGAGTTCCCAGTGGGTTCCATCATCAACACTTCATTTAATATGTGTATATAATTCTCACATTCGCTCAATTTTAAACAGCCCCGAAAAATTAAGATTAATCGCTTTTGGTCCCAAACAAATACTAGACTTCAGGAGTTTTCGATCCAGGTTTAAAGCCAATTCCCGTTTAACTGTGACCATTTAAAAAATGCCTTCTTTACCGATGTTTCTTTTTCATTACTGCAAGAAAATAGAAAGTAAGCATAATCGTTTTTTGGACTCAAGGGAGCTTTCAAATATTGTCTGAATAATAGACATATTTTTGCAATCAAGAGAGCATGATAAATCTGTATTTGGTGATGGCAATGTCATCCCTCTTGGCATGCCCTATGGCAAAGCTCTATCCTTTTCAATGCACGATATTGATATGCCATAATCCCGCTTTCGCGATAACTAGAACAACTTGATAGTTGACAACACATGTTTTGGATCCTTCGAACGTCCTGTTCACCCAATTTTGTTTCAGATGAGTTTCAAACTTATTTATAGAATTTAATTCACGCGCTCTAGCTACGAATCCTGTTTCCACAAAATTAATAAACTAAAAATAGGAAAAAAAAAAAATTTACACTTTATTGGATCATTTTAGGGAGTTCCAGGACCTCGCGGATCACCAGGACTTAAAGGATTTCCCGGAGATAAGGTGACAAAATGTGTTTCCATTGATTAGGTTCCATATTGGAGCTTAAGGACAGTGCCTACTAATTCAACGATGTTTTTGCCCCGGTTTATGATTTCGCAGGAAATGTAGATCTTAACAAATGTTATTGAAATCCAAAAAGAAAATTGTGGGTAACCACGCATTTTCCAAAGATAATTGGTGAATAATATTTGTAAACAACATTAAAACACAAAGCAATGTATGGCGTTCTTTCTCAAATTGAAGCTTAGTTCTCTCTCAAAAATGCATGGTTACCCCCAATTTTCGTTTTGGATACCAAGAGTACTTACTAATATCTGCTTTCTCCGGATAGTTTTAAACCGAGCAAAATATCCCTGTATTAGTAAGCATCATCGGTAGGAAACGCGAGTATCTCGAGATGCGGAGAACGTATGCGCAATAACAATAGTAGGCACCGCCCTTAAGAGTTAGTTCAGCTGATCAAGTGGACCTTGAGTTTCCTTGACATGAAAAGGGATGACATTCTAGTTACAGAAGTGGGAATAGATTCTTCATTTTCAGATTATGAAATAACTGGGGCCAGTTGCTCGCAGCATGGTTCACGCTAACCGTTGGTTGAGAGGTATCAAAACCTATAGGTTTCCATGGTATTTAACGCTTGTTAACGCTAACCATGCTTCGAGCAACGCGGGCCAGGGGAGGAGGGCTGGCGTAGTGATGAGAGTACCAATGTTGCCTTAGTCCTGTTCCGGGACCCATTTTCAGGGCGGGGTAAGATCGAATCCTAGAATTGAATAGGATAGATTCCCGGAATAGAGGCCATACGCGGTTGAGTGTCATGGCTCTCTACTGTACTCTGAGGGGTTTTTTCCGGATTTTATCCTTTCACCCAAAACCAATATTTCATTTTTTTTCGGCTCTGATTTGACTTCAATAGATTATTTGTCTCCCCAGTAGAGCGGTTATGCATGACTATATAATCTTGAGACTATAGTATAGTGATAATTAACAGTTATTGTATTCGCGCTTGTTGGATAAGGTCAAACTAAGGTATATGAGCTGATAACCGAGGACCAGGACGAGGACGAGACATCAACCGAGGTTAAAAATTCAATAATCATTATTATTATCATTATTATTATTATCATCTTAATATTCATCAGAAACTCAGAAGATTTGCATTAGTAAACATTCTTTACATGAAAATCCTTTTCATTCCTTGGTACTGAATGTAATCCTTCCTGAAGGCCTGTACGCTAAAAAGATAGTTCCCGTAGCACATTAGGCCATTCTTATATTTCCTGGACTTCTCGACTCTTTTCATTCATTGTTTCCTTTTCTTACCAATACATCGACATCTGGCAGGGTCCTGTTGGGGACTCGGGCATTTCAGGTAGTCCTGGCCCAAGAGGTCCAACCGGCAGGGATGGAAGAATCGGAGTCGAAGGAGAGAGGGGCGACGATGGAGAGTTGGTGAGAACTGGTCAACAATTTTTATTTTCTTGGAAGACGTTAAGAAGTCCGTAACTCAGAAGTGTCGGTCTTTCTCATTTGGCCTCGACCCATCAGTTAACGGTATTATATCAATTTAGAATAAAGGTCCCGTCAAATAACGACCAATCAGATTGGGCCTAAGGACAGTAACCTTCCTGATTGGTGCGAAACCAACTAGCCGCACGAGGGACTGCTCGTGCTAAATGCAAAATCGTGCGCGAAATGCGATACCGCCACGTTTTGTTCCCGTAAAAATTTAGCAGCACCCGCACTAAAAATAGACGATAGGGAGCCTTAGCAACGACGACGGGAACGGCAACGAGAACGTCACAGATTTGCATCTTCAGTGGGAAAAAACAATAGCTTTGCACGCCCTGCACGTGCGTTTTCATTTTTGTCCATTTGTATAGCGGTTGTCAGCAAAACAACAACGTTAAATGTTTATGGAGGACGTCAACAGTTGAAGATAAATTTTCATTTTCTCCCCTAAATTAAGCGTGAATCATTGGTTTCATTCTTTAGGGACTGCCACACCATTGTCATGTTAAAAAGCCTAAAATATTCGCGAAGTGATTACAATAGGTTTTCACGAAACGTTATGGCCGCCATGTTGGTGGACGAGAACAAAATATCTCTTATTAGCTTCTTTTGTTCGTCCACCAGAAGTCGTACATTTCTCTATTGTTATTGGTGTTTTTAGAGGCTGGTTGAAAATGTCCTATAACGCGACTTTATGTTTTGAGATGACGTTCTCGTTGCCGTTCCCGTCGTCGTTGCTAAAGCTCCCTAATGTCGTAAACTGATGGGCATCATTCCATCGCAGATCAAGACTTCTGGGTTAAGAACTTCTGTAGATACCTTAAACTGAAAGGCAGCACACGCGCGTATATTTGCGTTGTTGTTGCTCTTGCCATTATTCGTTTAAAGGGGAAAAATAAGCATTTTCATTTACTCTTTAGATCATGCACAATGGTGTTTTCCTGGAATATCTTGATCACAAAATCTCTGTTCCCCATTTCATACGTCCCAGCAGGGTACTACTTACTTACGTTAGGCTTTCCAAAAACAATGTTGGAAAAATTGCTGATTTTGGCCTTCAGTTATCCTTTAACAAATTAAAGTCAGGGATGTCTTCCTTTCGAGAAGATTATCGATGATCGTTTACAGGATATGAAATGCGACCAGCTCTCAAATGATTTGATAGCTTATTGCTCAGGGTCACGTGGGAAGAAATCGAACCTACATTGAACTGAACTGAATTGAAATAATAGAACAATTAACGGGTATAGCCTAGGAAAATGAGCCATCGTAAAACCGCACACAGTAAACACTTAATGACTGGTCCCGGGGGAAACAGTTCATTTTGTTTCCCCGAGAATCTCAAAGTTTCCCCGAGACGCAGCCGAGGGAAACATTGAAATTCGAGGAAACAAAATGAACTGTGATTTGTTATATAGCATAAAAATAAAAACGTGCAACGACAACAGCAACGACGGTCGTCGGTCAACATTAGCGGGTAACAGTGCACATAGATGTCTTGTGACCTCGAAGTAATTAATGAGAGCACGCGCTGTTGGGAGAAAATTTTCAGTTATATAACAAATTCGTTTATTTGCCCTAGTTTAGTGATTATCTGATCTTGTCACACCGGGCGTGGTTTGTGGCAAAGGAAATAGTGACACTTCAGTCTTTTACGTTGCCAGAACCTCGACTGTAGCCTTGATTACGGATAGCGTTTATTGAGAGAACTACGAGTTTCGAGATTTAGAGCCTTACGGAATATCAAGCCTTGTAGCAAAGACGGATTCAACCAATATATTTTTTTATTATATGGCTTGTGTTTGTAGCCAATATAACGCGCGCTCTGATTGGCTAATTGTGACTGAATTGTAGGGCATTATTCTCCCGTAATGCCCACGGGCCGATTACGGGCTTGCAAAAACAAAGCAAAAGGTAATTAAAAAACCATATAATAAACTACTTACTAACCGAGCTAGCTCGAGCCGTACTGGGGAATATTGGCCCTCGGTCGTTTTTGTACGGACCTCGCTGCGCTCGGTCCATACTGCCACGACCTCGGGCCAATATTCCCCAGTACGGCCCTCGCGCTCGGTTAGTAAGAAGTCTAGTCTCGTTTAAGCCTGGATTTTGTTAGGCTTTCAAAGTCGTTTCAATTCCACAGTCCCATCATTTTGACGCCTCAAAACTTTCTGCAAATACACCATGCATGCACCAAACCACCGGGAACACTCCAAAATTTGCAGAAAGGCAGATTGAACAGCTTGGTAAATTGGACCTTGTAAATGGAGCATCCATACAGAACCTCTTACCTCTGCAAAACATTCCTCGAAACAATGTCTATATCGATGTCTTCCTCCTTCTCGTTTTGTTTGTCCTTCCCCCTTAGGCTTTTTCCTCGATCGTCCGGAACTTCTTTCGCATGACCACAATGTAGGTATTCACTTTTTTTTTTCATTTTATTCCACCAGGGCGAGAGGGGAAATATTGGAAATCCAGGACGAAATGGAGCAGCTGTGAGTTCCTCCACAAAAGTTATGAAACGAAGAAACCACCACGTTTTAGGATACTTCTTGCCAGAATATACTTTTTGACACTCAATCACTTGTAGTTTTTGTACAGTTTTGCCGTTAAAATTCATCAAAGCCCGGCTAAAGCCTCATGATCACCGGTTTAAATGAAAAACTGAACCAACTATTCTCCGATAACTCTGACCCCCCGGATTTTGTTTTACTCTTGTGTTTTCTCGCTTTCAAGGGTTATCCAGGGCCAACAGGATCACAGGGTACAGCTGGACCTCGAGGACCTCAGGTAAGGAATACAGTAATTGAACACCCTACTCGAAGATGCATTGCTGAAGCAAAACGTTTCCAAGCATGAAAAAAACTCTTGTTCATACCCCTCTTCTTAAGAAGCGCTCTTTTAATGAGCTTAACGCAATCTTTCTTCGTTCTCCGGTTTTAATTTCCTCTTAAAGTGGGGATACTATACGTAGGTACTGCAGGTTTTGAGTAGACAGAAGGAGACATGTAAACACTCTTTTTTTTCTTTGCGTGGTTCGTTGGGAATTCACTCAAGTGATGCAAGATGTTTTGTTTAATTCGTATTTTTTTGTAGGGTTTAGATGGTGCACAAGGAGAAACTGGACCCGTTGGTAGCACGGTAAATTAAACCTATGTTGTCCTGTTTCGTTGGAATAGAAAGCAGGTTACTTAAACGGAACGAGAATTTAAAATTCTTTAAACGTACAGTGTTTTACTGACATAGGGTATGGGAACACAAGCAGGAAAATAAAGGTTCTTGGAATCATTTTACTAGAAGGCCTTAACATCCCGATTTCTTCCTCAGTCTGGGATCTCGTTTAGAATAAAAACCAGCAACTAATTATTCTTCAATAGTTAGAGCCGTTTTCAATTGAATGTCAAAAGTAATTAGTGAATTGCTTTGGTTTTGTATTACTTCATTCAGTGATTGGTTAAAAGTTCTTGCACCATTTTTTCAACCAATCAGAAGTGAAACCCAAACTAATCGTGTCTTGCACGTGCACATTTTCCCGCGCTTTGTGTCGGCTACGTGGAATTACTTCGAGTTTTGATTGGTTTACTGGATTGTCTCCGTCCTTTTTTACTGGCCAAAGTAATTACTTTGGTTTTAAGACACTAGATTAAAACTCGCTCTATTTTATTGGAAAGTTCCTCTTTCCCTCTTTGTTGTACACAGACCTCAGAATAATCTGGCATTCTGTTTTATTCATAGGGCGCACCTGGTCAGATAGGATCGCCTGGGGCCCCTGGTAATGCAGGATTGAAAGGCATTAGAGGACGTCCTGGGACCAGAGGCGAGATAGGTTACGCAGGGGAGACTGGGGAAACGGGACCACGGGGGTCCCCTGGAAACAATGGCTTAGAGGGGGAACAAGGGAGATCCGGTTTAGAAGGCTCCAAAGGCATTATGGTGAGAAACAAATAGAAACCAAGACATTTAAAGAATTTGGTATATGTGTGTGTCTTCCCGTGCTTTTGAGGGAGGTAAGCCAATATGAAAGTGACTGTCATAGGGAAATATGCCATTCATTAGTTTTCCATAATTCTAAGTAATGATCTGTCCATTTGCTGATTTTTTTTTTCTTTTTCTATTTTAGGGTGACACAGGACCTTCAGGGGACGCAGGTTCTCAAGGACAAATTGGTAACCAGGTAGGTCGGTGATGCGTTCCAATCCAGCTTGACAGCTGTGACATTTGCACTCCACTCTGTGTCCCAGGACCTCGACAAGAGCCTTGCAGTCGACCAAAATGTTATACTTCAGAGTAAACTTATTTTGCATCAAGTTTTAAAACTGAATTTTCCCCAATCGTTAATATTTTTCTCACATTGCAGGGCCAACCAGGCGATTCAGGTTTATCAGGATCCTCCGGTGAGATGGTAAGATTACTGTCTTTGTATGAATGTCCACATGCAGCGGGTCACATCTGCATTTGATTCTAGTCTGAATCCATCATTAAGTTTTTACGGGTCAGTGGTTCTGTGCTCAAAATCAACAGGATGACATTTCAGTAGCAGAAAAAGGATGGCCTCTACGGAGTCAGTGCAAAGCTCTGAAGACACTCATGAAGTCGTGCACTACCGTGTAGCACTTTTATTTTGCGGTGTTTAATTTTTGCGGATTTTGCGGATAGTAATTGATCCGCAAAAATAACTTCCAGCAGAAAAAAAAAACACCAGAAAAATGAACAAGTGCAAGAATTTACTCCCGTTGATATAATTAAAAGTGGCTTTCAATGCACTTGTCTTACTATACCATACATTGGGCCGAAAAAGATCGTTTATTTTGATATTTGCATTGAGAAAAAGCAATCGGAGCTTCTTACAAACAAAACGTCTCTGAGGCACAAGAAACGAAATCAAAGCAGTCAATCAAAAGGTCATCACGTTAAACTTGCTCGAACGGGTCATCCGAAGGGCCGGACACCATTTTCTATGGCCTCCAGGACACCACATTTTTTCCGCCTGTTCTCGATGATTGGGGGGTTTTCTTTACCAAAAAAAGTAATAAACGTCGAAGAGAAAAACAAAGTAGTTCCCAGCGTAAATTTTAGTCAATCCGAGCCGCAAAAATATGTTCCCGCAAACCTCAAAAATCGGCAATCCGCAAAATAAAAGTCCAACGAAAATTTCGTGAGACACGGTAATCAGTGACCTGCAAGTTTGAGCTTCCACTGAGGCAAAAGCTGCATAAATGGAAGTGCTTATAAAATCTGTTTTCAGTCACCTAAGAGAATTTTGTTTTTCTATACTAGGGCTCAATGGGTTCCCCTGGAGAAACGGGGTCCTTAGGGGATAAAGGAAGACAGGTTTGTAAATCTCTATAAAATTCATCCCACGAGCGAAACCTGGAAGACTTATGACATCTCTCTTTTTTCCACAAATATAGGGCAACATGGGTCGTCCAGGAGGTCGTGGTCCCGTGGGTTCCACTGGAAAAAGAGTGAGTTAACTGTAATAATAACTGTAGTGATAAAATTGACAATTTTACTTTTAAGGAAATCAAAAAGACTTTCTCTTCGACAGCTCAACTGCCTCCACTTCTCGAATTAGAGACAGTGATTGCGTATACTTTTAGAATTTAAGGTATTAGATAATGTTTTGTCCTTAGCTTAGTACTTTTATATTCAATATTTAACATTTAATGTTATGTATTTTATATTTAATATTTAATATGTATCGTATATACGATACACGATAGTTAATGCATTTTATTACTTTTTATCCATTTTTAACTAATATTTCTAGGTCTTAGATTAAATACTTTTACACACGACCCCACAAGCTTGGCAGCTTTAACTCTTATCGTGTATCAATAAAGGCTTTATGTTATGGGGCAGGGATGGCGCAGTGGAGAGAGCACTCGCCAGTATGGCTCAGGTTCGATTCCCGGACCAGACGCCATAAGTGGGTTGAGTTTGTGTTGGTTCTCTTCTCTGCTTCGAGGGTTTTTCTCCGGGTTCTCCGGTTTTCCCCCCTCAGCAAAAACCAACATACAGCTGATTCCAGCTGGCTGTAAGCTGTGCTCCAAGGTCACACATGGACCGTATAGCGGCTGCCAGAGGCGCCTTCGTATGCTTTCGGTTCGACCTCGTTGAGCTGCGTCGTTGCTGTACTTGCGATGGCGATTAGCTGCGACAATTATTATTATTATTATGTTATGTTATGTTATGTTATGTTATGAGTTTCGTCGATGGACGATTTTTATTGAGAAAGCCAGCAAGCCTGTTTTAGCAAGCTTATGACGGACTATTGTCTTTCGTAGTTTTCCTTATTCTTTTACATCGTTTATTTATCTGATATTTTTTCAATATTTACCATCTTTTCGTTATTAGGGTCCCACAGGCGTCCTTGGGGCTCCTGGTTCTCGCGGATACGTAGGTTCAAGGGTAAGATCCTTTCAATCCTCCGAATGACATTTAGTTTATTTGGTATCAAGGTCAACTGTTAATACAGATACCTTGTTTTAGATGCACTTTAAAAGTAAGCGTAGTCTTCCATAGACTGCGAACAGTCTCATATTTTTCTTTTGCGTCACAGTAAAATTCGATGACGCGCGCGAGGAGCGAGCGGCGAAGCCGCGAGGAACGAGGGCGGAGTCCGCGCAAAGAAAAAAATAATCTCTCCTCCTTTTTTGGAAGTAATTTGCATAATTTTAACTGTTCGCGTGCCCCGCTTGGCTATGAGGAACAAAGGGCGACCGCTCGCGGTCTATGTCTCCCATGTGTAGCCTTACTGAATCACCGGAAATGTAGTGGTATCACGTGACAATGGCAATACCTCTCTCCTTACCTCAATCGGTCACTGAGCCACTTGCACTCACGCTCATATCTGTGTTTCGCATTTGTTTGATGCAGGGAGAGGTTGGATCTCCAGGAGAAATGGGACCAAGTGGTGAACCTGGAATGCAGGTATACCTCTTAAAGAAAAATTAATTCTCGGTTTTGTTACACAATCCCGGTCAAATAGTGGTAAGCTATAAAAGTTAAGAATCATAATTTTCTTGCATGTTTCTCTTGATCCGCGTTCTGTAAAACGGCTTTATACGGTGAAAACCATAAAATACACAGAATCTGCTTTGAAGAAGGGAGTGCCGAATAATTTGGTTTGAATGGAAATGGATGAAGGTCAAGCAACAGATATTTTGGCTTTGTTATCAATGACTGTAACACGAAAATGATGGAAAACTAATTTAAGCTCTGGGATATTCCAGGTGAGTGAGCGAGTGATTTTGTCAAAGCAGTCCATAGATAGCTTATTTGACAGATCATACTTTTCTCTATATTACAACTTTATACAAGGAATGTAAAGGGATATTGCTACAATATAAATCATCTTTTGGTTTAGCTAAATAAGAGGTTCCCGGAAAAATACCGAAAAAGTTTAAAGAGCCTGAAAGCTCCCCACAGGAGCTTTTCAGAGCCAATGAAACACAATTAACGAAGCGATGGAACTGAACAACATCAACAACTGTTAAGAATCCCAACTTTCCGGAGGCAAACCAGTTGGCTATTTACAAGTGCAGCTAGGAAGTTGAACCAGGAACTACCAGGAACAAATTCCAGGAGCACCCAACGAATCTGTTCCTTACATTATCTGTTCCCCAGAGGAATCTTGCTGGCTGGCAAAATTACGGGTGTTTCGATGAGCTGGCTGGGAAATTTTGTTATTGATAGAGGTTTTGCTTGGGAATTACTGACTTTTTCTAGCATTTCAACCCGAGCTGGCTGTAGAAACTCTGAAGACTGAGGACGACTTAAAAAAAAAAAAACCCTTCCCTCTCCCAGAGAGTAGTCACAAACATACGACGGCTGGTCAGAGTGATTGCACTTGCGGAAAAAACCTGTTTTGTCCCGGTTTTGTCGCTTTTATTCTGTCGTTTTGGATCGAGGGATTTGAAAGCGCGCGGAATTCCTGGCTGGGAAATAAATTTGATCAGTTGGCTGGGAAACCAACCAATTTTATCTAGCTGGCTGGGAAATTTCTTGTGTGTCTTGCTGGGAAAAAGGAACAGATAATGTTTTCCCAGCAACATTGAAAAACACCTGAAAATGCCTTAATAACATTTATTTTCATTAACTGGGGTATAATAATAAATTTTACAACAAATTGGTCGTTGGGTGCCCCTGAAATTCAGCGAGTGGCAAGCGCCCTTAACACTGGGCCACACTTCCTCAAAAGCGAACAATTTTCATTAAAATAAAAGACTTCTCACCCATATTTTCTTTCATGTTTTTCGCTAGGGAATGGTTGGAAAACGAGGAAACCGAGGTTCTCGAGGTACAGATGGGGGTGAGGTAGGTTTGAAGAAAAAAAAAAACTTCTTAATAACACTTTTGTATATGTCGTGGTTGTGTGTGGGCTGAGCGCTATTGACAACTGAGAAACCACAGAGCCAGGGCTAACTTAAGGACGGTGCCTTCTTTTGTGCGGTATATGAATATGGAGGAAAAGCAGATCTTAACAAGTGTTAATGAAATCCAAAAAAAAACAAAAAAATGGGGCTAACCACGCATTTTTCAAAGATAATTAATCAACAATATTTGTAAAAAGCTTTTAAATAGAGAGTAATGTGTGTCGTTCTTTTCGAAATTGGAGATAAATTACCTCTTAAAAATGCATAGTTACCCCCGATTTTCTTTTTGGATACCAAGGGCACTTGCTAAGTTCTGAGTTTTGCGTTCTCCGCATCTCCTCGAGTATCTCGAGATGCGCAGAACGTATGCGCAATAACAATAGTAGGCACCGTCCCTAATTGGGTTTTAAGAGATATAATCGGAAGAATCCGATTGTTCCTGAACAGGAGTTGAACTTCTGATCATCCGGTTGCAGGAGACCCTTGGCAGCCAGGATATTTCACTAGGTTTAGGTGACTGACTGTGGTGTTGTTGAACCTCATAGGGCGCGCAAGGTTTGCCTGGAGTGCAGGGCCAACAAGGTGAAAGGGTGAGAACACAAGAATGGCACAAATTACTTATTTTTACCACAACTGCTTGTAATCTCGCAATCTGATTGGCTAATTTGCCGTTGTCGATAAGAGCCTAGACAACGCTGCTCGCTTCACGCAATGTAATAGCCAATCGGGAACGCTCATTTTCGGAAATAAACCAATCATATTGCGAGAAAGTTGTAGACAACGCTCACTTTTTCTTTGTGTCGTGATCTTGGTCACGATCTGAAATATACATTTTCTTTGGCGTTGAAAATTGTTGTAAAAAAGCAACTCGAATGTCGTTCAGCGTTGTCTGTACTCTTATCGACAACGATATTCGTCATCACAGTGGTCAAAATTTGTTGTGGATTCACGAGGCACAGCGGGACCACATTTTGTCCACTGTGATGACTGATATCGTTGTCGATAAGAGTACAGCTGACTTGCAAATCATGTTCTGTCGTGTAGATCAGACGCAAGTAATCGCAGACAGTCGAGTGCGCTTGTCGTAAGACAAAGCAGCAAAGACGACCGTCCCTTAGGGTCGATTTACACGGTACGATTTTTGTCGCACGCGACAAACTCACGACAGGCCTATGACTTACGACTTGTCGCAGCGTTTTAAAACATGTTTTAAAATGCTACGACATTTTTTCTGACTTACACAACAATCGTAAATCATGTCGTGGGTTTGTCGGAAGCCGTTGTCGCATGCGACAAAAATCGTACTGTGTAAATCGGCCCTAAGAGCGACGAAAACGCGTGTGAACGCTAAAGTTTGATTCTCTTACTTTGTTCTCTGATTGGCTGTGTGAGGGACTCGGGATTTTTAAGCCAATCAATTTTGCGTAAATGTAGTAATGTATAAGTTCAAAGGAATTGCGAATTTGCTTCCGACCTCCCATTGAATTTAAGTTCCTTTACTCATAAATGATCACAGTCTTGCTTCATGAAGCTTGATTGCGATGACTCTTACTTTATAGATGAAGATAAATTTTAAATCTACATTTTACTTGTGATCATTTATCATTCTACATCAGGGAAGTCCTGGCCGACAAGGTTTACAAGGCTTGGCGGGAAGCCCTGGATCCGCCGTAAGTACTTGAAAATGTTTTTCGTTAAGTGTTTGTCAAGCATTATGTTGTCCAAAACAAAGACCATAGTTTACTTTGGATTATGTTTTATGAAGATTCGATTTGTTGATCCGACTACTTATTTTTCAGTAATACATGCGGTTGCTCATGCAAAAAATAATTCATGCTTTAATTCGTGTAAAGAATAATTTATTGGAAATATACATTAAGACCATGTTTTTCGTAGGGAATGACTGGTGAGGATGGCTATCCTGGAGATGATGGTAACCCGGTAGGTCTCAAGACACTTTGAATTCAAGGGAATTAACCACAAGAACTATGAACCAGGATAATCCTATAATATCCTCTACATTGCATGGCTGCTCGACCCTGTCGTTTTGGGAGCAGCATGTATCATGCAAAACTCGGAATTCGATGGAATAGTATAAAATAATCTTTTTGAATGTCTTCATTGTTTTCAGAACTCCGGCCTTTCGAGCCGGTGACCAATCACAAGAAGAATTGCCCTTGTCTTAATAATGACAGGCGCGTAGGCAGGATTTTTCATTGGGGGGGGAGGGGGATCCTGAATGAGCGCCGTAAGGCGCCAGTGACTGGGAAGAATAGGGGACTTGTTCCCCCACCCCCCCTTCGGAACATTCGGATATTTTGTAAAAATATACATAACAAAATTCCGTGCAGTCATCCACGCAGCCTGCTGTTTTTTCGCGATTGATTTTTTTGCTTTGTTTTGTTTTTCGAGGGGAGGTCACGGGCACCCCAGGACCCCGCTGCCTACACCCCTGAATGCATTGTCCTAAATAGCAAATCAGATGTAGCCAAGAAGTGTTATATCTCTCATTTGGATGTTGTCCATCACTTAACCATAATATGGTCCCGCCAAATAATAGCCAATCAGATTGGGCCTGATAACCAGGACGCCTCTGATTGGTGCGTAACCAATTAGCCGCGCGAGGGATTGCCGTGCTAAATGCAAAATCATGGATTGGGCACGCACAGAACGTAATTCCGACATGTTTTTTTCCCACAGAAAATTCTAGTAGTAGTTGCTCTTAAAACAAATAATGCCTTAAACTGGTGAGCCACATCCAATCACATATCTAGACTTCTGGGATACGATTTTCTTTCGAAAGCTAAATTTGAAGTATAACTTGCAAAGAAGTAACCAATCTTGGTCTAGTGTCGTTGGAGGTTCATAATGGGTCAATCATTTTCTTTTGCGCTTTAGGGCGAGAGAGGGATGGCTGGAAGCACCGGACCTCGTGGAGCAAAAGGAGAAGAGGTAGTAAATACCCTCTGTGAGAGATACAACAAGTATTTCTAGAGCGTAACTTAAATTAAGCTGCAGAAAATCAATCGGGAGTAATAAGTTATCTTTCATTCTCCAGGGACCAGCTGGAGATCAAGGAGAAGCTGGGGAGGCAGGACCAGATGGAGAGAGGGTAATCTTAGAAATATTAGAATTTTGCAGGCTTCTTAAATATCTTTTCATTAAATGGAACACGCAGTTAAGTCATGTTAAGTAGCTTTTTTTGCTGAGCACCGTCGGTTAAGTCACTTGGCTGGAACGTGGTCAAAATTTAAACGTGCTACGCAAAATAATGGCCTTGTCGCGACTGATTAAAAGTTCTGAAGTTTGACCTATTCGTGATGCCTTTACAAAGTAAATTATTGTTATTCGGGGTAACATGCGGCACTACCGGGTGTACTGTTTTTTTTCCCCTATATCACAGGGTAACCAAGGACCAACGGGCGGACAGGGCCCGAGAGGAGAGATTGGAAAACAGGTCTGTAGTCTGTAATCATGGTTTACTTACTCACCTGTCCAGCGGCTGAAATTATTTTCTGGTGTCTTGAGTGCATTTCAGGACATACGTGTTTTTGAAAATTGATTGGGACCACTTTCATTTTTTTGTATGCAATTTTATCATGATCTATCATGGCCACCGAAATCATGATGTCATATGAAAACGACCCGTAGTCACGGACTTGAATATCTCCCGAATATGTCTGTGTCATAACAGAGAAGCTCAACACATCACCAGAGTAGTTGTTGTAGTTTTAGTGATATTTTGGTTTTGGAAAACAAGAATCAAAACTAACATTTTAGGTTTTATTAGGTGCATAAATATCTCTGTTGTACGAGCTTGCCAAGGCATTTCAGTTGTTTGATATAGAAACGAAGATCAGTGGGATTTAGAGTGTTTCGATCACATTTTTCTTTAATCTCTTAAAATTTGGTGTAAACGTAGAATTGTATAATTTGTAATGGTTGTTCTCTTCAGGGCGTTCAAGGTCCCTTCGGTTCCAGTGGACCAGAGGGAAGCGTGGGTGATCCGGTAAGGTGTCAATACGAGAACTGGTGAAGTCATTGCTGTAAAGCGCTGATCAGTGTTCAAACAATTTAGGAACACTTTTTTATCACGGAAATTACAGGATCCCGTACAGGAGAGCGCAACAAATAAATTTGTTGCTGTTTTTATTCCTTGAAAATCGTCTCAGTAGTTGTGGTTGCAATCTACACGCTCAGTGTTTCGAGTGGGCATCAGTAAGATTTGGATATAAATGCGGTCAAACGAAATATCTAGTCAAAAAAATTCATCCAAGTTTTGCTCTACTTAATTTGTCAGCTCTTCAGACAAAGACATTTGGATTTCCTTTCAAAGGACTGATCGCAGTGTCATTAAAAAACTTCAAGAAATAACCTTTCGCTGCAATCCAGGTTTCTATTGCTAAGAGTTCTTACCTTCCACAATGTGTTTGCACATTGACGCCGGGGTAAAAGGGCTATTTCGCCCCAAAACAAGGACTCTGGACTCTGGGAGACGTCTGCAAAGAAATGTACCAGAATGTAAAACGCACGTGCAGGGCGCGCAGAGCCATGCGTGCTTAAGCACGCGCGTTTTTGAGACGCGGACGGCAACCGGGAAGAACATTTCGCGTGCCAGGACAGTGGTGTCTCCCAGATTTTTAAACTAATCATCTGTAATGGAGATTTGTTCTTTTGTTTTGTGAACATTAATTATTTCGGATCCGGCATACGAAAGACCAGTCAAGTTTTGGATTACTCACGTTCAAAACTGACCGATTGGACCTCAGAGGGTTGGATCTAGAGAAAGTGACGTCATTTACTTACCAGTATAAAATTTCAGCGTACAGATGCAGCTTATCATATACAGTATGCAAAACACGAAACTCCCGGGCTGCATATTAATTCACCCGCGTACACACGCATTGCACTTAAACTAGTGAGTCCTTGACGTAATTTTCTCCTCGACCCAAATAAATAAATGTTGTCTTTTTGAAATAAAGGCTTAAAACTTGGGTCACTTGGTGTTAAGTTAACATGGTTTTGAAATACAAAGAAAAAGAACAATTGAGTTTTTGTTCATAGTAGCACTTTAAGCTTCCTTTTCTTTTGCAGATGTGCTGCATGTGCAACACGTTTGTTTTTCTCAGCAAACCTCTTTTTTGTGACGTCAAGAGCTCATGAGAAAAACTTAAAAAAAAACGTTTTCATGCTCCTGTGTTGACCCAACAATCTTTTGAGACACAGATAATAATGGTGTAATGTAACGCTGGTGGACTAATTAAGAGAAGAAGCTAATAGAGTGTTTTCACGTGATGTCAAGGCGGCCAAGTTGGTTTACCCAACTATCCTCCGGGAATTCTTTGTCATGCAAACGTTTTCTTTTGTTTCGGTGGAAAAACAGGGTTGTGTCGTACCTCATTGAACGGGGATTCAGGATTGGCCAAAAGAACAATAGAACGAACAAAGATAACAATGTAGCACAGAAAACAATGGGAAGTACGACACTATACAGCCAATGAAACATAGTGTTCAACAAGAGGTACGACCCTACCTAAAAAAATACGGTTACTGATCACGTGAGTGAAAACACTCTATAAGAGATCTTTTGTTTTCGTCCACCAACATGGCGACGGTGACGTTACGTGAAAACCAGCCGTTGTGACTGAGCTTCTTCTCGAATGATCATATTTCTCGTTTCTAATTTAAGTTTCTTCGAGTTTGCTGAGTTCAGAATTGCTTTTTTCCAGGGAACTGATGGAACACAGGGAAATCCTGGTCCAGACGGTTTTGAAGGTGTTTTGGTGAGCTCCTGTCCTAGCAACATTGTGTATACTGCAACTTCGGAAATTAAAACTATGTAATTAAATGAGAGATTTTTGTTTTCTCTGCAGGGCCCGAAAGGAACTGCGGGAGGTGATGGAAGACCAGGAAAAATGGTGCATATAGATAAAGACAGATATGAAAACAAATGTAGACACAGACAAGGATTTCATTAAAAGCATACTTGTAGAATGAAAATGTCTTGATATGTATGTCGATATGTAGGATGGTGTTGACATTAGATATACATAAGTCGGTTGAGTCTGTTCCTTTTTTTCGTCCTCAATATTATGCGATAGAGCTTTCTGAAAATTCAATGGACGTTTTTCAGGGAACATCGGGAGCGCCTGGATTACAAGGTCTTGCAGGAGATCAGGTTAGGCTAGGAAAATTTATAATAACAGGAAATATGTGGCTGTCCTTTCCGGCAGAAGGGACATAGACAACAACTTATTGATGTCTAGTTCTTGATCGTTGTGAAGCAAAATGAACCATAGAATATGTTTTTCAAGATGTAGGAGAAGTGCTGAATGACCAGTATCAATGTGTCTTACTTGTTAATCAGGGCGCAGATGGAGTCATTGGTGAGAATGGTGACGAGGGTAAAAGAGGTCCACCTGTAAGTAAATACGGAGAAATATTTGAGCATAATCAGAATATGATTGGTCGTTCGTAAGTCTTCTTGCCGGTCATGACTTAATATTCAACAGATGAAAATTCTTTCGCTAGTTCGTACTCATGCATGGCTAATAGACCTTTTCGGCTTGTACATTTTGTTTTCCCAATACAGATCATGTGATAATACTCAGGAGGTTTGGTCCTTTGTTTTGTTCATAAAAATGAGGGCATGCAAGCATGAATATGCCTGCATGCACTCTTTTTAATGAACAAAACAAAGGGCCAAGCCTCCTGAGTATTATCACATGATCTGTATGGGGAAAATAAAATGTACAAGCCGAAAAGGTCTATTGCAAGTCAAAACTACATTAACCTTTTCTTCGTATAATTTTAATGTTTTATACGCGCAATTCAAGTGTTTTCCCTGTGTTTGGTATTATTTTAGAACGCCTTTTTTATTTAGTAACAAGTTCAGGAAATTTTTTATGTTTTAAACAACTTGAGTGTAAGATCTGCACAAGAGTTATTACAATGGCTAGCCATTGCAAGAATCCCATACAACAGTATGGGCCATGAATAGTTTATGACTTGTGGAACGAATGAGGACAACAAACTACTCCTTTATCATGTCGGCACAATAAACGTAGTCCATTTCTTAAATTAATCAGAAAACTGAAACAGGCAAAATAACTAATCGAGTTGTTAGAGGTTATTAACAAAATTTATCCATCTGACATGCGTAAGAAATTATCATTGATTTGTACACCGTTTCTTTATTGCTTGAGCTTTGACTGTTGGTAGTTTCCATGCAACACTGCTTCTTAGCCTTCTCCCCATGTTGTAGGGGTCCCAAGGAACTGTTGGAGAGGTCGGCGTTGACGGAAATCGAGGACAAACGGTAAGAGTGATCAAAGGAGCTCAAATAGTGCAGGAACCGTTGAAGAGACTGAAGATTGAAGTCGGGAGCTCATAATTTCAACGGTACCTCAGTGTGATGTAATCGGAGCAGTCGGAGCGCTAGTAATTACGCATATAGGTGGTTTTCAACAAATCTCTAGAGACAAAGATAAACAAATCATGTAGGTTGTTTACCATTTACAAGCAGAAACCGGTTGGTACTAAGTTGTTCAAGTGGTAAGCAAAAACTCCCGAATGGGAAATTCAGTTGGGATCGGCCTGTACCATTTACACAATTCGTTCAAGTTTACCGAGAGTCTAGAGAGAGGCAGAATTATAGGGGAATACAAAATGGGAAACACGTTTTCCGTCTGGAAATTTCGTTTGGGAATTTTCGACTACCTTTCAAGAAAGAAATTTTCTCCGGAAATTTTCCGTTTGGGACGACCTAAATAGGCATACCATTAACATTCCAACCGAAATTACCGAATTTTTTTGGTAAATGGTAAACAACCGTAATTTACAATCGCTGGTGGACGAACAAAAGGAACTAATGAGAGATCTTTTGTTTTCGTCCACCAACATGGCGGCGATGACGTCACGTGAAGCCACCAATACAATCTTTGCTGAGAGAAGTCTTTCTAAATGGATGGGGTATCAGGAAAAGATATATTAGGGAGCTTAAGCACGCGCGTTTTTGAGACGCGAACGGTAACCGGAAGTGAGCTGTTTTCCCTTTTAACTTGTTTTAACACAATCAAATTTACATTGCTGAGTATTTTTTCTCCATTAGAGATGATTAGTTTAAAAATCTGGGAGACCCCACTGTCCTGGCACGCGAAATGTTCTCTTCCGGTTGCCGCCCGCGTCTCAAAAACTCGCGTGCTTAAGCTCCTTAATTAAGACAAAAAGTACGTGAATTTGCAAGGTCGAAATCAAAGGTTCCAGTTTAAAATATATGTATTTTTCGACTCGTTTTGGTTTTTATTAACTTGTTGTTGTTATTATAGCTGTTGTCAGTTGTTAATTGTTCTTCAAATTTTGCGACCGAAATTATTTTTGGAATATATGAAGTTTCATTTATTTCAACTGCAGAATGAACTTTGAAATGAAAGTTAGGAAGATCATCGTAGTTAGCTAAGAAACGTAATGTGTATATGACACATGTTTCTTTAGTTACTCAATCGAAACATCATGGTTTGCTGAGATAAAAAACAATTAGAAAATTTCCATAACGATTTTTAGCATTTTAAAAATGGGAATTTTTACTTCAGGTTGGGTACAAAACCGCGCTAGTAAGGAGACTGGGGATAGCAGAACTGTGACGTTAAAACAAGAACGCAGGAAATTTTAGGGATATAGGAATTTCGTTCTTTTGTCTAATTTCATTATTGCAACCAAATAAAGCGCATCTTAAAAGAAGTTGAAGCAACTTTTGTACCTCACGGAAAGTGAAAATTCCGATTTTTAAGATTGATTTTTAAGATTTAACCACAACGTTCTCGATGGAGTCGATTGAAAAAAAACCTGTCGTGTACACTTTAAGCAGTTGCAAGCAAGCCCAGAAAAGCTCAGGCTTGAACGCTCGATTGCGCCGAATTTTCTCTATCGAAAAAAGAAAGGAACTTTATTTAAGTGTCTAGTCGTTCTAGCGTTGAAGCACTAATTGGGGACACTAGAGAGCTCAAGCAACGACAACGGCGACGGCAACGAGAACGTTCTTATAATATACGTTCGTGCTATTTTAATCGCTTTGTGACTATTTCAACCTTTTTAAAATGACAAGGGTGTGGTAGTTCCTCAGAAATGACACTGGTCATATAGTGGAGAAAATGAAAATTTCTCCTCAAGTGCTGACGTTCTTCATAAAACCTCCAAGCACGTTATTTCACGTTGTTGTTTTGCTGACGACGGCAAAGAAATAGACGAAAGTGAAAAACGCACGCGCAGGGCGTGCAAAGCTATTGTTTTTGCCCACTAAATATGCAAATTAGTGACGTTTTTGTTGCCGTCGCCGTTGTTGAAGCTTAAGCTCCTCATTAAGCCAGTGGGAGCTGGCCTTTGCGAGTTCAAGTTATATCCCGTAAGAAAGTGAACGAACAGATGTTTCTTTATATCAAAGCGGACAGCAAATGTTGAAAGGTGGGAACCTATATTCCGTCATAAAGATTTTTATTAACTGTTAGCAAAAATGATAAATTTAACTAGGAGGTTTTTTTTTTCTGCGACAGGGAATCGCAGGACTCGCTGGACTTCAGGGGCCATCTGGACGCAAAGGAGAAACAGTAAGATGGCAGTATGCTTCCTTCATTTTGCAAGAACATTCCATGCAATCAGGAATTCAAAGTTTATCATTCGTTGGAGCGATGTATGAGCATTTTGCGAATGAAAAATAATAAAAGTTATAACTATTTTTACAACCTATCTCCGGATTTCTTCTTTTCTGCCAGGGCGAAGTTGGATCCTCTGGAAGGCGTGGCAAAAATGGTGCTGATGGGGGTTCGGTAGGTGATCACATCAGTTCACTTAGGTTTCACCTAAGGCTCTTTCGTGTTGGATATTGGCAACCGAAGTTGAGACAGATAAACTAGGACCTTAACTTATTATCGATCATGGGCAAATTAAGACGTGATTGAAGCGTGAGCGTGATTGAAGAATGGAACCAGGAGCCTACCACTCCGATACTGGGTGTATGTAACGGCATTTTCAAAGATCAAGCTATGTTTGGACGAATTATTACACTGCGATTTGGCTTGTGCGAGTGACTATTCTCGATCCCATGGGTAATAGCAGGAGGGCATGACTAGGAGGAAACAACTCCCATACTAAGCATGTCACGGCATTTCTACAGACTGATCTATTTTTAGACTACCTTTCCCGCAGTTCCGGTTCGGTGGCGCTATGACGTCGAGTTAGTTTCATGTGATTGGTCATCGCGCTCCCGTGGGAGTCTTATTCTCGGGAAATTCAATCTAAAAATAAATAGGTCTGTGAACACGCCGTGACAGGAATATAGCGCTGTTGTTCTCTCCTAGTGATGGTTCCTGGTAATACTGAATTTCTCGTGCAAGACTTGTGGTTAGCTGGAAAGTTCTGGCTTCGAAGGAAGATCAATCTAAAAAAACATCGGCGTTACCTTTTAATTTTCTGACAGCGATATTTTGATTGTTAAGTCCGTTGACTAGTGGTCACATGGCTGTTTATTTGATTCTTTACTTAATCCCTCAAGGGACCCAATGGTGAACCAGGAGGTCCGGGTGTGACAGGCGAAAGAGGTGTCAAGGTAGATAAACTCCGCTTCATTTAATTATATCAAATACATCAATCAATTATACAACGCTTTCGATTCATATACCAAGTAATATCCCATCAGAATCATTTCTTGGAATACACACAGGGCCCTTTGGGAGAGTGTGTATACCAAAGAAATACTCGTGACAAGACTGAGGGATATTCCATGGTATACAACTGGAAAATATTGCAAAACTGATTTACTGCTGATACTGCTGTTTGTGGAACCGGTATTGGTTGGTATCACAAACAGCAAGGAAGAGCGTAGGATTAAATGTAGCAATCATATTTGCTTTTCATCCCTTTTGAAGCTTACCGGTAAACTAAGGATCCCGGTAACTATCCAGTCATTTTGAAGATTTTGTTCAAAGGGCTACAACTCGGCACCGGTTTTTCTTTTTTTTTTTCAGGGAGAAAGTGGTGACGGAGGAATAAATGGACAACCTGGGGATAACGGCGACTTGGTAACAACGTTTTAAATTCAGCTTTAAGAAGGATAATTTGTATTTTCATGTTATGTATTTACTAATTAAACGTTATTACGTTATTAAACATCAAAATGCCGAACAGTCCTGATATTACAGATGTCTCATTTGGTTGAATAACAACCGGTTTCAATGAGACCTTACGAACTTGTTTCTCTGGGTAGTAGGGTAAACTCAAAATTAATATGCAGCCTTTTGACAAATAGCTCAAATAAAGAAGATAGCTAGCCAACAGCATGTGTGAGCGAGTGAGTGCGAGATTGAATGCGTGCGTGCGTGCTTGTATGCGTGTGTGCGTGAATGATTGCGTGCGTGCGTGGGTAAGTGTGTGCGTGCGTTTGAATGAATTTTTGAAGTTCTGCAATTGTATTCTTCTTGTATTGTTTAGGGCCCACAGGGCGATCCAGGACCGATGGGTCAGGCAGGCTATTTAGGTCGAACTGTAAGTTTGAGTTTGAAAGTTCACACTGGTTGGATAATTATTTTTTTTGTCACTGCCTTGTTTCTGTTATTGTGTCTTACTTTCTTACTCATACTGAAATTCTTAATTTGGATTGAATATTCAGGGCCTTGCTGGTCCTCCAGGATCCCCAGGAAGCATAGGCCCTGCCGGCCAAAAGGTGAGTCGACGTTCAGTGTCTTCAATTTACACAATTAGCGCTTTCTCGGCTGCAAATTAAGCTAGTTAGAGGTGTTTTCAATTGAGTGTCGAAAGTAAGTAGTGAATTGTTTTGGTTTTGCATTACTTCACTCAGTGATTGGTTCAATGTTCTCGCGCCACTTTTCAACCAATCACAAGTGAAACCAAAACCAATCGTGGTTTTGCACATTTTCCCGCGCTTTGTGTCAGCTACGTGCAATTACTTCGAGTTTGATTGGTTTACTGGTTTGTCTCCGTCCATTTTGATTGGCCAAAGTAATAACTTTCGTTTTAGTTTTACAACACTCGATTGACACTCACTCTAATGAGTTAAACCTAATTTTTAAAATGAGTTCCCATTGCAATGTTCAGAACTGCGGTTTAAGACACGCGCCAATGAGGAACGTTGAATTTTTAAGGAATGTACAACTTTATTCTCTTATTACTTTTTTTCAGGGTGTAGCAGGAGAATATGGGCCACCAGGAGGATCTGGATCATCAGGATTGGAGGTAAAACTCCCCTTTTCCTGGCTAAGAGTAAAATCGTGCCTTGCTTCACCGCGCATTTTAATTATCAGAACTTGTTGAGTAACTTGGCTTATCACAACACTCAAAACATCAAAAGGGCTAATCATATGTGTTATAATTAGTTGTTGTAATATCGTGATGTGAGCAGCGTTGCTTTAGTTACTGTGTGCCGTATGCAGCTTTAGTACCATTAGTGTTGTAATAGTGAAGTGAAGCAAAGAGAGCCCAAATCAAAATACGTGTAGCCAAGACTTCGCTCGGAAAACGTCGCTTATAAAACTATTGTGCGACCCTTTGAAACCAGTTACATCACACCAAAAGATGCAGAACTGAAAATTGCAAATCCATTGAAATCCACCCAATGACCAATGCTGGTATGCAATATTCATTAAACGTTACTAATTGTACTTTTTTTTCCTTTTCCTTTAGGGAAGCTTTGGTGAAAGGGGACAGAAAGGATATCCGGGAGATCGTGGAGAACAAGTACTATAACTTTAAACTATATAGCATCTCTGAACTGTTGCTCAATCAAGGTCTATTACTACTCTTTACATGTTTTCTGATCCCATATACGCCTTTTTACAGGGACCGATCGGAGAAACGGGACCTCTCGGAAGCGCTGGTCTTGCAGGAGAGTCGGTATGATACTTTTCTTTTTCTTTATTTAGAGCTGTAGCTGTAAATAAGCTTCCATTTTTTTTGTTACTTAGGGACCTGCTGGAGATGAAGGCGTCACTGGTGCTAGCGGTCGGCCTGGTAGAAAGGTATATGTCAACTCAGTTTTTTCATTTGCTGTTTTGTAACATGCAGTGCAATCTGTTAGCGCTGTGTCTGTTTCATTCAAGTATGAACGGCGCTCAAGTTAGGAGAGAGGATGAAAAAATTATTCGAAGGTGCTGGAAATCTTTGTAAATTCTTAAGTTATTTTAAGGTATCATTAGGGATTTTAAGATCTACGACGGCGACATCAATGAAACGTCACTGCAAAATATCACTTAGCACTATATCGTAAGTTTTTCGCGATTACTTCGCGTTGTACAATGTTGGCGAAGTAACCTTAAGGCCCGCTTAATCGTCATCGTAAATATGTGCTAAAATGTGCGCAGCACGTGCAGCACGATTATTTTTGCTCTTTTAACCAATGATATTGTTGCTTGGTCGTGTTTTTGTTGACAACCAGTTTGACAACCACTTTATAGATCTTAAAGCACCTATTGTTTTACATGGACGTCAGAGGGAAACGCACGTGCATGTAAAGCGCACGCACAAAGCGTGCAAAGCGTGCTATGTTGTTTTAAAAATCGTGTTATCATTGTCGTTGAAGACCGGACGGGATTTGAGTCCTATTAACTGTGCTGGTTAGCTAATACGCTTCCTCGATGCGCCTGAATCGCCTCCAACAAATCATATCCACTCTGGGAATTGTTTCGGTGTGATATCCTCATTGCTATTATTATTATTATTTTTATCACAGGGAGACGCAGGTGACAATGGAATGATGGGAGCCATAGGTACTCCAGGAGCCCAGGTGATATTTAGCAATTTGGCATTTGTAATGAACCAGGGTGATCAAGAATTGGGCAAAGGGGTTAATGAACTATAGAAAAGCAGATTAATATCCGTTAATAAACTAGTGTTTGCAGAGCAAGTATTTCGTGTCTTGAGGGACTCTCTGGTTGAAGGAACTGTGTTTATTATATGGAGGAGAGTGTTTTACTGGGAACTAAACCACTCGTAGATTCCATACGCCACTTCATCCGGGACCCGAGTGGCGTATTTTCCGTATGTCATCTTTGTGAGTGTCGTATCGTTCAATGACGTCACGATTCCCGCCTTTTGCTTTTGTTGAATTGGTTTCTCGCGTCTCATTTGTTGTTTAGAATAAAAGCATGGCGAGCAGGTTTGCGTCAATCAGCGACGAAGAAGTTAAAGAGTTTACAGAAAAACTTGAAAACAAAAACGCGAAGAAGAATATTTTCTGTTTGCTATAAAGCCCAGCCGTATTTGTAAAACTTGACTACTTGAAATAAAATCGGAAATATTCAATATTTAGTCTCCGTATAATAAAAAGAACATTACACGTTGGCTCGAAGATTTTCAGCCGATTATTGCTTTTAAGTTTGCTCGTAATATTTAAGATTCGGGTCGGTCTCAAACATTTTATGGTAACATGGCGAGGTTTTCACTAACGAGATCATATCTTATGTTTGCGTTAGCCTAATAGAGCTAACTTTGTTGGAGGGCACATGACCGCTGTTTCCCAGGCCAATAGCTGCCAAAGAACTGAATCTGTCGTTATAGTGAAAATGATCTTCCCGTCAAAATATCACTTTCAAATCCTAATTTGTTATATTATTATTTTTAACTATTGTCGTTGTAGGGTGTTTCAGGACAAACTGGGTTACCCGGCGAGATAGGAACTGGTGGTGGTCAGGTAACAAAATAAGAATCACCCATATCGTCGAATCCAAATGAGGGAAATTCGGATGTTAATCCCCATTGTTCATGTCTTCCCCCTCTTCAAAGCGAGTCTGAGTGCGAAGTTTTTCTTATGAAAATTAGTTTCATATGTAAAGTAGAACTAATTACCATTACAAAAACTTTGCACTTAGACTCGCCTTGAAGAGGAGGCAGACATTAGCCGTTCGTGTTGCCAGAGAAAATCCTTTCATTTAAGCTCTCGTTCGAATCGGTCACCATCAAATATGAGTTACAATGGAATGAAAAAATTGTTTGGAACGGACAGAGGGTTATTAAGTTAACATATGCATGTATTAAAGATCCAAACAAGAAGATACAACAGCTATCCCATTCTTAGACCCTCAATCTGCATTATAGTGTGACCTTTTTGTTAGTATTTCAGTTTTGTTAGACTCAATCGGTCACTGTCTTGTAGAAGTGCACATCGTATGGTGATATCCGAAAGAGAAACCTGTTTTAAACGTGGGGGGGGGGGGGGGGGGGAAGTTGATAGGTGCATGTGTTTCGAAAGTCCAAGCAGGCAGTTATCGTGTTTTTAGAGCTTAGTTTATATTAATGTGATTATTTTTTATGTTAGGGTCCAGCTGGAGCGGTTGGGCCTGCAGGACCTCAAGGAATTCCAGGCATAAGAGTGAGTAGTGTTGGGAAAATTAACAGAAAGGGGTTATGTTATGTGACTAGTATTCCAAAATTTTTTCGTTCCTTACCATTTGGGCACCGTTCTGAATTTCCTCGTCTGGCCCCAGTTGTTCAAACGCTGGATAGTGCTATCCGCCGGATATCCGCTGGATAAATCACTTTATTATATAGATACTGATGAAATACCAGAATTTCTCCGTTTACTAAAAAATCATATCTTCACCGCGCGCAGTTAACATATCATTTTTATCTTTCACATGTGAGGATATAGGTGTCGTCATGATAACGAACACGATTAGCCAATAATATGCGAGCCTCGTCTTCATTGTAAGATACTTTTGTGCTTCAGTATAATGCCTCTCTACTACATTAACATTTTTATTGCAAAATTTTACATTATCATGATTTGCTTTTCATAACTTTCATTTCTTGTTTCATGTTGCACAACATGCGTGTTTTAGCGGTTGGTGACGACTTTTTGATCATTTTGAACATGAAAAAACAAGTTGTTTTAAATCTGGACATTTCATCAATATCTATATAATAAACAGAACATTACATGACCGCTTGGGGATACGAATTTTATCTTCTCGTGCTGAAAGTATCTCTCACGAGTGAGCGAAGCGAGCGAGTGAGAGATACTTTCAGCATTCGAAATATCCTCTATATCCACTGGATAACTCAATTGGCTTTGATAGTGTTTATCCGCTGGATAGTGATTTATCCGGTGTATAGCACTATCCATCGTTTGAACAACCGAGGCCTGTAACTTATCGAACTCCCCTTAACCCCTATCCGCGCACCCTACGACCCACCCCCTCCCCCACCTTCACACACACGCACACCCTTAAGAAAAAACTGGATCAGCTTAGATGGGTAGGGAAGAGATTTAGCATTTTGTAGTTAGTCATTAACCAATGATATACCCCGCCCTCCCCATCCCCAACGCAACTTATCACCCTTAGAGGCAAACCCAACTGAGAGAGTTCCTTAGCTAGAAGCGTCAGTTATGCTACGCTAACGAAGCAATAAGCATGCCCTGTGAGTTTTGATTGTGTTTCACAATGAAGAGCTAGGTAAGCATTAATGACATAACATTCTTGCTTCGTTTTCTTTTTTCTTTCTTTTTTTTTTTTGCTATAGGGAAACATTGGTCTCCGTGGATCGGAAGGACCCAAAGGAGCTGCAGGATCGAAGGTTCTCAGTTTTAATTTTAACATCTTCAGGATTTTTCTGCATTATGGCGGTTCTCCATGAGCACGTTGCTAGTAAATGAGCTGCTACTGCTTTGAAACATAGTGCATTCGCACTCTTTACTTTGACGCACAGAGCACTCTCTCTCTCTCTCTTTCTCTCTCTCTCTTTCTCTCTCTGCAGGGTGAAGTTGGAGATACCGGAAGTGAAGGAAAGGACGGTGGACCAGGAGAGGAAGTAAGTAATGCTCAGCAAACCCGATCGCCACTTGCGTTGTGATTTGTTCTTTTGATTGTCTGTCTCTGCTGTAATTGGCTCAAGGGGTCCCGCTTAGCTTTCTCACATGAAAACCGCTACCCATTGCATTATGGTAATTGAACGTTTGAATAGGCCAGTTCCGAGTTTTCGTCTGCCTCCTCTTCAAAGCGAGTCTAAGTGCGAAGTTTTTCTTATGAAAATTAGTTTTTATTCATATGTAAAGTAGAACCAATTACTATCACAAAAACTTCGCACTTAGACTCGCTTTGAAGAGGAGGCAGCCATGAACTCGGAAATAGCCTATTGCATGTTTGAATTTTGACACTGTAATCGCGCCATACTCGTGAGGACTCTCACTTGAATTCGTAATAAGCCAACTCACAGCTTGTTTGATAACTCAGTTGATAGAGCAAGTGCAACGCAATCTCACAGCGCTCATTGGTTCGAATCCCGTTCAGGCCTTGATTTTTCAAAGCGTCCCTGTAAACGCTTAAGCTGTTAATCAAACTGCGACGTTCTTTCTAGCGTTGATTCACGTTCGGTGTTTCACGCCTTGTTTATGATATAACGAATATTCCAATGACATGACATTCTGTGTTTTCTCCTTTTTTTTCTCTCCAGGGTCAAGTGGGTGCGATGGGATCACCTGGAGATCCGGGTATAGCCGGAGGTGCGGTAAGTAATGATTCTCCGTTAGTTCTGATGATGTATGTCCTGGCTCTGCAGAGCTTATTAAACACGAAGACGTCTTCTTTTGTCCAAACCATTTACGCGAGTTTAGAAACCCACGCTGGCGAACAACAGACAGTCAGAAAAGAAGAGAGGTAACACCAAAAAATATTATTTCTCGGGCGAGAAATGTGACTGAGGAGACACCATCTTATAACGCAATAACGATACATTGACGTCATGAGCTCTGCATGCGTCCACTGTTGATTGCAATTAAATCATTCGCACGTGATTATGGTACCACACCTTTTATGGTGCTTCTTCATGTACAACGTTTTATTTTAAAGGAGCTATGTCACGCAAAATAATGTACTTAAAACTTTTGAACAACGTAAAAGAAATATATGCACAGCAAAAGGAAAGAGAAGTATGGATGAACACAAATGGACAAGATTGAAACGGATTACACTTAAATAACTTTGAAAAAAGTCGGCGTGACTTTTTTCCAGTTTATGGCACATCGCCTGGATAACGCTCGTTTTCACTCAGAATCATCTTTGTGATGTAACAAAGCAAAGGAATTCCACATTACCATTTTCAAGTTTTAAAGTCGTCATTAACTACGGATTTCCCCTAAAATCCTCAAAATACGTGAAAACATAATTCACTGTCTGACCAACTAGTTGATTGCCTGACGTTTAGGAAAAACATTGACAGACCGTTTGATCGAGTAGCAGCATAATTGACCGAATGACTATCTGATTGGCTGACTGGATATGTGTTTTTAAAGTGATTGATTGCTTGATTTTCTAGGGTGAAGCAGGTGAACCAGGAGAAGTTGGGTCTCAAGGATTTCAGGGACCAGAGGTGTCTTTTTTTTTAATTTCGCTCCTATCCATTTCATTCTTTCGTGTAAATAACAAAATCTTCTACAGCATCATCTCTAAGGTCCTTAGTATTGGCTTTACTTCTATATCCATCTCCTCAACTTCCAAAATTTTAGGATAGTTCCTAAACGATTAGGGATTTAAAGATCTACGAAGGCGACGTCGACGAAACATCACCTCAAAATAGAATTTTGGAATATCGTAATTCCATGTCGTTCGCTTCGTACAGTGTGGACGAAGTATCCCAAAAATAAATTGGTACGAGTGGTTTCAGAGTAAAATAGAGAAAGAAAGATTCACATTTGTAAGCTCGCGTTGTCGTCAAAAGATCAAATGTGGTGATTTCAGGTCGTTGTTGTGAAGAGTACCGCAAGAATATGTGCTAAAATTCTTGCCGCACGTGCAGCACGATCATTTTTCCTCTTTTAACCAATGATATTAGGGAGCTTAAGCACGTGCGTTTTTGAGACGCGCACGGCAACCGGGAGAGAACATTTCGCGTGCCAGAACAGTGGTGTCTCCCAGATTTTTATACTAATCATCTCTAAATGAGAAAAAATACTTGGCAATATAAATGTAGTTGTGAGAAGACAAGTTAAAAGGGAAAACAACTCAATTCCGGTTGCCGTCCGCCTCTCAAAAACGCGCGTGCTTCTCGTTGGCGACGGCATCGTAGATCTTAAAGTCCCTGTTCTTGGCTTTCACTCACGTGATAAACAACCACGTTTTTCAACGAAAGCAAAAGAGAATTGGGTCTGGACACCAACATGGCCGCCGTTTCTTTGTTTGGGGACACCGACATGGCGGCAGTGACGTCATGTGGAACTCGAGAATTATTAGGCCAAGTGTCGCCCAAACTACCCCGCTAAAAGAGAACCATCGACTATTTCCTTTATCCACGGCTTGTTCTTGCCATTGAACTTCCTTGCGCTTTAAACTGAGGTGTTGAATCCTTTGTACCACAGGGTGACTTAGGCAGCATGGGTCCACAGGGTCCACAAGGTGAACTAGGAGCTGCGGGTCCCACGGGGCCGAAGGGTGCGGCGGGTGAGGACGGGGCAACCGGAGACGATGTAAGTGGAAACACATGGAGTAAAAAGAGCTGTTTCCAAATGACTGTCGAAAGTAATCACGTGATTGCAACTGCTACGTACGGTTGGTGATTGGTTTAAAGATCTCCCGCCAGTTTAGAGTGGTTTTCAATTGAGTGTCGAAAGTAACTATCGAATTGCTTTGATTTTGCATTTACTTCACTCAGTGATTGGTTCAAAGTTCTCGCGCCATTTTTCAACCAATCAGAAGTGAAACCAAAACCAATTATGGCTCGCGCGTGCACATTTTCCCGCGCTTTGTGTCGGCTACGTGTAATTACTTCGAGTTTTGATTAGTTTACTGGATTGTCTCCGTCCTTTTTTATTGGCCAAAGTAATTACTTTGGTTTTGGTTTTACGACACTCATTTGAAAACCGTTCTACCAACCAATGAGAAGGAAAACCAAAACCAATCGCGACTTGCATGCGCGATTTTCCCCGTGCTTTGAGCAACTTACATGGAATTGCTACGAATCTGGATTGGTTCATTACGCTGTTTGAACTTCCTGTGATTGGTCAAAATAATTACTTTGGTGTTTGTTTTACGACACTCAATTGAAAACCGCTTTATTACGCGTGATCAACTGAAATTTCTCAAAACCGAACCACGAACGTTTTGACTTTCAAAAACTATGGGAATGGTAGTATAAACAGGATTCAGTCACTGCTTCAATAAAACGAGTAATAAGTCATTTTTAATTTAGTTAGGCCTATCCTAATATAAACTAGATGCTTCTGTGAAGCATACACTGGCTTGCCTGTGATACGTGCTACAGAAAATCAGAAGGCACTGAATTGTGTGGTATTGAAATACAGCATTCCAGTCTCTGAAGAATAACAAATAAAAGAGAAGCGAGAAACATTGGCTTCTGGGCTGACATGTTGATAATTTTCAAGTTCCCTCACAACTTCTTTTTACCACAAGTGTGCCCTATGAGCATCCGAAAACTTTGTAATACCAAACTTCACCGAAGTCAAGCCCTGTTTCGCGGGGTTAGTGTTGAGATGGGAGACTAAAACAATAAACCCCTCATAAAAAACAGAAACATCTGACCGAAAATACTATTAACGCTAACAAATGCGAACTCAGCGAGGTACAGATTCTGGAAACCTGCTTTATGCAAAACAAATATTGATGAAAAAGCAAATAAATATTGATACACAGTTTTCAGAAAGAGCAGAAGGAAGTTCCCCGGACGGTCGATCGAGAATAAAATATTTACGACATGAAAACAACATTAATTTTGAACCGTGAATATAGAATATAAAAAGTTACGATCAGCGACAAACATTTTGGGAGATTTTTGCTACGTTCAAGTAAATTGCAAAATCGAAAGTGATATGGCCGGAATTCAGCGGGCGCCGTGATTAAGTTACCGCGGCATGTTTACTCGCCAAACAGTGAAGCATCTGTGTCAAATGATGGCAAGATACCGGGTTTTTGTAAGTTTCTTTTTCTGTCAAGTGTTATTAAGTTTGACAATGAAATGAGCGAAGTCAAAACAAAGATCACAATCGCTCAACTCTTGTTTATGCAAAGTCAAAATTTACTCTCCAAGACGCGTACGACGTTATTTATCACCAGGTAATTCCATCATTTTGGAAATAGCAGCTACTTTATTATTCATCTGCGTCACAAGTTTTCACTGATTTTGGGCCTCATTTTGTTGAAACTCAAGCACGCTTCCAACAGGCCTGTGAACCCTTCCTACTTACAGAGCAATACTAAAAAACTTCTCCCGTATCACATTTGAACCTTAAGCTCGAAAATTCAATACACAACATGATATCATAATTCACAAAGGCAGAAAATACCACAGAATCCTTTTCCAGCGAAAATTTTATTGAAACAAACAACATATTTGCTCTTAGAGGTGAAAACCTCTTCCTATTTCATTGCGTGCGTGAAGACAAGAAACTCAATTGTGTCAAATTACCATGTACTTCAGGTAAATACTGCTCACTTTGATTTCGTCTCGACGGGCGATAGATTGTTGTCGAAGTCCAGTACTCGTCGCTTTTGAGATTCATGCCTAGTTTATCCAACTGACTTTCCATTATTGAGCTGCATAAGGGTATAGTTTGTTTAAGGATCCACTAAAACGCCATTCGCGTTGCATGAGTTTCGACGCCATTGCAGGCTAAGTTGATGATTCTACTGTATCCACCAGAGAATCTACGCATTTCCACTACCCTCTCGACCCTAAGAAAATACGCGCAGAAGGCTCTATGCACAAAGGCACCACTCACCTAGGGAGTAACAGGCAAGACTTTTACCGACACGGAAAAAAAATCTACCTATTTTCCGACTGGGTTCCCATAGGGCAACCCAGTAAAAATAAAAAAGGCTAGGGCTTCTGTTTTTGTGTTGACGACAGAGTCAGGCAATGCAAAC
>NC_090876.1:7208153-7233153 GCF_036669935.1 Montipora foliosa
TACGGGCCATTTTCGGGTGTCACAATTTCCTCTATATCTCAAGAACGGAGAGGATTTGAATTGTCAAACTTCATAGCCAGTTATCTTTTTTGTTACCTTGAAAACATGTTAAAAGATCGGCTTTCCTGAACAAGCGGTTGGTAGGTGCACAGATGGCTTTTCAGGAGTTTCGAGAAACGGTTGTTCGAAGGGTAGATAGCGCTATCCACTGAATAAATCAATTGGTTTTGCTAGGGTTTATCCGCTGGATAGTGATTTATCCGGTGGATAGCGTTATCCACCTTTTGAACAACCAAGGCCAGGGCATTGAACAGTCAGCCGTTAATATTCCGACTTAGCTCTCACCTCCAAAAATTCTTTCCGCTCAACAATTCTCTGCACTTGTCTACCACTAATTCTTTGGTTTCCTAAATTCCTTCAAAGTCATTGTTTTAGGGGCTCCTAAAAACGGAAAAAAAAATGGTGGTAATTTGATCTACGAACGCGCAAGGTAGAAACACCGGGGTGACATCATCGACTGTTTCGCATTGTGATAGTTCTTTGAACTAATTTGTGACGTCAACCTGGTATGCATGGGTATGGAATCCAATCCCGTTCATTGCTCCGTTGTGGAACAAACTATGACCACTTATCTCGTCTTTCAAAGTGAATAAAAAAGTGAATTTTCAATAGGAGTTTCTTAAGATAACAAAATATATTTGGGACCATTTAGGAGAATAAATAGGGTGGAAACGTTTTTTGAAGTGATTGGCACGTTAAAAATTTAACGACTAATAGTGTTTTTTGTCCTTAGGGCTCTTTAGGACCAACGGGCGTTGGTGGAGCAAAGGTGAGGTTGATTCTAGTTTGAAGACAACATTTGGTTTCGATATTTTTGGACGATCTTTTGATTTCCATATTTCACTTTCTTTTCCTGCAGGGTGATCTTGGTTTACAGGTAAGTTTGGTCGACTGCAATTTAGGCGATGAGGCAGCTATCGAAAGGTTTAATTACCCGAACCGTAAAGACAACAACAATGATTTCTACCTTATTAAAAACAATAGAGGCTGGCTGCTACATTATAAAATAATAGTAAGCTTTCGCGAGAGCCGTACAGTACTTCGTTCATGCCGTGAGAAATGATTTTTTTTTGTGGGGAGGGGTGGGAGGGTTGAAGCTGCATTTTGACTGCCGTTTGCTGAACCCAATTTTTAACAATATTGTTATTTTTGTCTTTTCTAGGGTGCTGAAGGTCTAAGGGTATGCTTGTTTTCTTTAATTTAAATTTGAATTTACTTGCGTGGAAAAAAGACGCGTATTTACACCTTAGTAGGGAGTTTATTAAGCAAGGACAGAAGCTCGTGACCTTGAAGCGTGTAGTTTAAAAAAATGTCCTTATTTGAAAGTAACGTAGCTCGCGCATTTTCCTGCGCGTGCAGGATCGATCTTATTTTTGTTCATATTTGGGCATACGATTGGTGTCCTAAAATGCCCAGCTTTCTTCTAGGGAAAAGAGTTGCAAGTTACAAGCTTCAAGGTCACGTGCTTTTGGGAAGGATAACGGCAATGTCGACGAAAGCGCCACTTCAGAGTATAACTTAGCGCTATCATAAAAATTTCACGATTAGTCCATCTTATTCACGTAGTACAGCGGGCAAACTATCATAAGAATTTTGACCATTAGTCCATCTTTTTCAGGTTGTACAAAACGGGCGAACTATCATTTAGTATCACCCAACTAGTGGACTAATGCAAATGCTGCATTTTGATTGGAGCAGCGTCGAGATTCAGCCGAAATTGAGCCCGCGTATGACAACAACCAGGATGCGCGCCCTTTCCACATTGTTGGGAAGTGATTGCTGTCATCATTGGGCCACCCATGCTCTCCATCGATTCTTTTCATATTTTTATTACTATTAAATTTATGTCCATCTTATTATTTACCCTGTTCTTCACATTTTTGTTCTTTTATGTACAGGGCCAGTCTGGACCCCCTGGACCGCCTGGCCCCCCGGTAAGTCGAGTTTCAGTCATGCTCAGTGACTTCGCTAAGACACTAATTCTGAAAGCTACAAAACGGTGAATGAGCATTTCAGTTCTCCTTAGGCTCAACAGAAAACATTATTTTATTGCAAGTGATGGGTCTTCCTCAACTACCTTTCGACTCCAAATAGCTGTGTGGTCCTACTCCAAGAAGGTTATTGACTTTTAAAATAATGTCGTATTCAAAGAAAATTTTTTCTTACTCCACAGGTCACCCTCGGAGAGCTAATGGTACGTAGGTATTTCTCAATACAATTCCGTATTTTATGTAAGTAATTCAGTGGACTCTTTGTTTATTAACGGAGGTATCAAAAGTGGTATAAAAATGCTAATAAACCTGTGGCTTGCAAGTAGGGTCTTCAGGTTTTCTTGGCAAAATAAGTCGTGTGGGCGAAGCCACGTGTGTCACACAGTGGCAGAGCCGCCGCATGTAATTTGTTACGACTCCGTCGCGCTCTGGTATGAAACTGGAGAATTCAGTTCCTGTGGCACTCCTAACATAATACGCAACGAGATTTCTTAACAACTTGAATCAACGGAATTATTTTCTCTCTCTCTCTCTCTCTCTCTAAGTCGTCTTCAGGGCTCAGTAGCTTCGGTCAACTCAGAGCGTCACCTATAACGGGTGGAAAAGCTGGGACCATCAACTTGTACAGAAGCCAGCAATCGGTAAGTTAGTTCACTTGACTACAGCCTTGAACAGCCTTGGATAGTGGAGGGGGGCGGTAGAGGGAAGAGGCGATTTCGCACAAAGTAGAATACTTGGTCGTAGAGTAAGTAGAAGATGGTGGAAGTTGGCTTGGGTAGTGCCTGGAAAAAGAAACGTCACCGCTCTTATGCCTAATAAGGGACATTTTGACGCGCAGTCAACGATAACGTTTTTGAAACAGTTTGTAAGATCTAAGCGTTTTTTCTTTATTATTGTTCCGCTAGTGTTAAATCCGTTTGTTCTTACTGCCTTAATCAGCATTTTTTTTGCAGCGTGTTCGTTAGCGTCTCTTGTTTCTATTTCTCAAAGTTTTTTGCACTATTGCTTCTCTCACTTTGCATAATTTAGTCTCTTAGTATATAAACTTAAGTTTTTTTCATTTAAGGGTCCTTTTGCTCTCTAAGTCGTGCTACGCGCAGTTGCCTGTAAAAGCAGTCTGAATTCAGTTTAAGTCTCTTCGCTTCAAGCAGTTGTCCTTTGTCAAGTTTTGTAATAGTCGTAACAATGTAAGTGTCATCGTTTCCTGTTAGTTAATTCTATCGTCTTTTTTCTTCACGTAACTAAATTATTCGTTGTAACTTGTTACTTTGTCGTAGTTTCATCCCACATTGTTTCTACTTTGCCCTACATGTCGTGAATAAATACTTATGCACATCTAGTCTACGTGGTGTTGGAAGGTTACGGCGATAATTCGAGCGCTTTTGGCAGCAACAATTACTAGCTATAAACACATTCAATTTGGAGGAAATGCGTCATTTCACGTTGCAGACTCGTGAAGAACATGAAGGAAGGGAGAGACTTAAACATCGCCTTAAAGGGAACCTCAACTCCGACTTATGAATAATTTTAAACAGAACAACATAATGTTCGCAATCAAATTCGCTCGACGCTTTTCTTCAAAAGTGTTTTTATCGACGAAAATGAATTGCTAGAATCAGTTATTTTCGCTTTCGAATCTTCCGCGAGCCACCATCTTGACGGCAAAGAAATGGACACAAGTGAAAAACGCACGTGCAAGGTGTGCCCACTTAATATGCAAATTTGTGACGTCTGGCGTTTATTCAAACGTTCTCGTTGCCGTCGTCGTTGTCGTTGTTTAAGTTCCCTTATAAGTCCCCTGGGAATTTAAGGACGAAGACTGCATCGGCAACACCACACAACAATTATATTATTGCCTGAATGAGGAACAAAATCGCGCTGAACGAGCGGAACGCATTTTTTAGTTCATTTGTTTTACGAACTCTTAAACAATTTAAAAAAGAAATAACGTAAGTAGTTTTATGGACGACAACGTGAGTTTCAATTCAATTACAGGATACTTGCATGGCACATATCATTTCTTCGATGCAAGTGGGAGTATTTTCGCGAAATATCATATTTGATGGCTTTTTCCTTGAAGGTATCTTATGAGTGGCCGGGTCAGCTGCACGCACATAGAATAATGAAAACGATTTTCTAAAATTCTTAGTACAGGATTATTAATATTCACGTCCTTTCTTTCGTAGGAGGATGAGGAGGACACTGACATTGACCCAGTAAGTTAAATTTCTGACCTCGTCACTTATTTCAAACATTGACGTCAAATAAAATTTCTTTTGATATTCAAATTTTCCAGCCGGCGAAGAAAAGAACCCGATGCACCAGATAATTTCTGAGCAATGATGCTTTGAAAATTCGAAATTTTGCAAAGAATGTCATGATAGAATCATTAATGGCTGAGCATGGTTTTGCCACCCATGAAATTGTCAGGTTTTGTTGGACGATAATTTGCTCGTTTATCAAAGTAAAAAAGGCTTGAAACTGGAGACTTACTCGGTTTAACAATTGAGTCAATTTGTAAATACAAGAAAAAGTGAGGGGACAGAGAGGGAGGCTCAAGGAGTTGGCCGGGATATGTTATGTCCACGAAAGTTATTTTTAGACGAGCGGAAGTCTTTGTTCTAGGGAAAGTCTGTCTTCCGAGACGTCCGCATGCAGTCTTGCTTCGCTCTCAGGTTCTTAGTGAAAAGAGAAAATGATGGCGCACGTGGAAGGCTGATGATTATATATGTTCTTTCAAACATCGGACCGAGGTTGGCCTGCATGCGGACGTCTCGGAAGACTTCCGCTCGTCTAAAAATAACTTTCGTGGACATGACATATCCCAAGGGCTGGACCGGGAGCCTCCTTCTCTGTCCCCTCATTTTCTCTTGGTAAATAGCATGATATGTGTGAGCAAACTTGTATGTTAGGGAAAGAAAATGTAAACAGTGACGTCAGCAAAGATTCCCTTATAAACCTCTGGCGCCGGCCCCGGTTAGGGCTTTTCACAAGTTGCTAGGCAACTTTTGGGAAACTTTTCGTATTTCGAGCAACCTTTTGCTTTCTGAGAAATTTCTGATCTTCTGCAAATTCTGAATATCGGAACAGCTTTTAGTGCTTACATTGGACACGCTTCCATAATCCACAATGTTTCAGTAGACAATTTTTGAATTTCCTGTGGAAAAAGAGCTGTTCCTTTCCCTCTGGGGCAGATCACGGGCGAAAAGTGCATGCAGCCAGGCTGTTAGATCAGCGGTATTTTAAAGGAAATACAAAATGGCGGACGAAGATTCACACTCGAATGATTCGAGTGTTTCAGGTGACGAAGGTCATTCAGATTCTTTGAGGGTAGCCGCAAAAGCCGGGCAAGACTAAGTACTCCAAAAAACATTTGTTTGTGAAGAAATTCACTTAGTGATTCTGGCTACAATGCAAAATTGCACAATAATGCTTAGATATGCTAGTTTTGTTGTACAGATTGCATCTATTTGCATCAGACCAAATAAAAGAGGGAAACAAAAAAAGTGACTTTTTTGGAGCAACTTTTCAGCAAATTTGTGAGAAATTTCGGGCAACGTTTCGGGAAATCTCGAGCAACTTGTGGAAAGCCTTAGCCCGGGTTGCTCGATCAAAGCATGGTTAGCCCTAACCAGCGTTGAATACCATGGAAACCTTAAGGTTTTGATACCTCGTAACCAAAGGTTCGTGCCAACCAGTCTTCGAGCAGCTGGCCCCTAGTTGGTACATCGATAACAATGGGTGACGACGCGCGAAATATAATAAGTATGGGTTATTGACCAAGCGTGAGGTCAAGATGACTGGATATTGGCCAAGTTCTTTTTTTGCGTGTTTATGGACCGAGACGAAGTCGAGGTCCATAAACACGCAAAAAAAGAACGAGGCCAATATCCAGTCATCTTGACCGAACAATCTTGGTCAATAAAGGATTTATTATATGACTTAAAACACCAAAAAATGATCTTTGATCTTGCGGGACCAAGCGAGAAATCCCGAGCGGGCAGTATCGCTCCATCTTGCCCGCTCGGGTGGCCAATCAGAGCGCGCGATTTGGTTCATCTTGCCCGCTCACGGAGCTAGTCATATAATAAACAATAAATAATAAACTTTCAGCTAGGCTCGAGCTTATGGCCATTCTTTTGACGTTTTATTTGCCGTTGTGCTTCAGCTGTCGAATTTGGTTAACCTTGCGCAAGACAGGCTTGCAATGTTGAAAAATCCCAATGGCACAAACAGGTTTCCTGCAAGGACTTGTAAAGACCTCTACATGTCGTATCCTGAACTTCCGAGTGGTATGAGAGACGTGCATTTTACATCATCTTAAGAAATGCCTGTTTTTTAAAACTGTTGCATGAAGAGAGGCTTGATGAGTTTCAAATTGGTGGCTTCTTGCAGTGATGAGGCCGTTGCTATTGTATTAGAGCGAGTTTCAATCGAGTGCCGGAAAACCAAAACCAAAGTAATTACTTTGCCCAATCAAAAAGGACGGAGACAATCCAGTAAACCAATCAAAACTCGAAGTAATTACACGTAGCCAACACAAAGCGCGGGAAAATGTGCACGCGTAAGCCATGATTGGTTTTGGTTTCACTTCTGATTGGTTGAAAAAGTGGCGCGAGAACTTTGAACCAATCACTCAGTGAAGTAATGTAAAACCAAAGCAATTCGCTAATTACTTTCGACACTCAATCGAAAACCTCTCTATAATTTAAGAGATAAAGTTAACAAAAAAACCTCTTGGATGAACAGTTTTCAGAAACCCAAAAATTGCAATCTATTTTAATCTTCTGCAAGTTTGCCAATCCCTGCCTCCTTTTTGCATTTCAAACCTATCTTCAATATTTTAAGAAGTTATTTTAACGTCTCTCTTGATTTAGTTGCCAGTTCCCAATTGCTAAATTTGGCAAAATTTTGTGACATAGCTCCTTTAATTTTTGTCTTTTATTGCTTTCTGGCGTTTATTCCAACGTTGATTGTTTTTGTTTTTTTTTTCAAGGCTTCTACTGGATCGATCCAAACGGCGGCTTACCCAGCGACGCAGTAAAAGTTCGCTGTGAGCAGCGTACGAAGTCTACTTGTCTGTATCCCGTAAATACCAACGAGGTAACATTTCATGCATAAGTTTGTAAATTCAGTTATATCTAAGGCGTAGAGTCATTTGTTAAATCACTGGACAAGTGTGAGATTTTAAAAGCCAGTAACATGATTGAATCCACATACAGAGTTCGGCTTATTAATTAACAAATTACTTTATTAATGTAATGTATTAACTTATTAATTATAATTTACTAACTTATTTGTTTATTTATTTCTTGATCCATTTGTTTTAAGACGATTGCTGTAAGTACTTTCCTCTAATGTAATAGACCAATTTCGGTATATTAAAATTCAGTCTTAAACAAAAAAACATCATCTCGAGGCTCTGGGGAATAAATATGGGGATTTGTATGAGTTTATTTCCCAGAGCCTCGAGATGATGCCTTTTGTTTGGGACTGAATTTTACTAGATCGAAAGTGGTCTATTGGTGGATAAATGTGTTGAAAACTCCATATGTTTCAAAGTTACTTTGTTTTCAAATAACCAATCAAAACAGCTAAAAGTTGAAAATACCGAAGAACTTCGCGCCAGTTATCGTCAGCGGCAGACGGCAAACAACAAGCTGCTTTTTGTCGTACAACCACCATAAAAACGTTTAGGAAAACAGCAAATATCAGTCCATCGTTTGCGTTTCTCGTAAACGAGAAGCTCATGTAGTAACTGATAGAGTTTTCGCCTTTGCTTCATAATTTGTTTGTCTAGGTATTCATGACAGAAAACAAGAAGTGGTTCCGTGGCGTTGATGGCTACAAATGGCTGGGAGAAGATTTACGTATGTTGAAAAATGTAGGTACTCTTCCGCTATCTCGTTACCAGTGAACGCGAAGAAGGAACGTCCTGGGGATGAAGTTTGACGTCACTAGAATGTCACGTCATGACAACGCCTACGCCAACAGGAAAAAGGAGCGTTTTAATTAACTCATTAATGAGTGAGCACAATGGCATTGCATGTCCGTTTCACAGTTTAGTTCCCTTTCATGCTATATACTCTGCAAAAAAAAAAAATGGTTTTGTCGAGAAGGTCACTACACAGTGAATTTTAATTTCTCGGTTATCTTTACCTCAAGGCCGTTGGAAGCAATCCACTTATTGGATCCTTCGTCCATGTTGTACAATTATCGCGAACAACTTTATTGCCGTGTCGCAAATTTCGTTGGCGTTACTGTTGTCGTTGATTAAATTTCCTTGTCACTCAGTCACCTATGTTTATGGATGTCACGCAATAGAAACAACAGTTAAATAGACCTTTTTGCAGCTACGGCGGCCATTTTGATTTCTATGGTTTCGAAAGACATTATGGGATGCTCGGGGGAAGGGGGCAAATTAATATGTATTTGTCCCCTGGGCATCCCATAATAGCTATTTGAAACAAGGATATACCGCTGTATCTGCAAAAAGGTCCATTTAGGTGCTTCTTTTTATTTAGATATAGAACAACCATTCCAGGGAATTTCTTACAGTGCGCATGCTCAGTAATCTCGCCGATGGATGGAAGCGAGGATGTGGCCTTAACCTCTCTTCATGAGTTCATCAAATGGAGGCTCTATCTATATCTATTCCTTGAGTTAACCTTTCCCGAGTACATTTATCTTTAGAACGGCTTTTTCCCGCAAAAAATTGTCATATTTCCACAGAAAGAAATACTCCAGGTTGATGCATGTTCGTTTGGTAATATGACGTAAAGTAAAGTAAAGTAAAGTAAAGTAACTTTATTTAACGTCGGTAGTCCCTTCAGTTACGAGGTTGGTGTCAATGGAAGCCGACAGACGTAGAACAATAGCACTGCCTGTTAACCTAGAAACCGCCACGAGAGGCGTCCTATTAATAACTCTACTCGAGAAAGGGTTGACACCGAGGCCAAGTATGAAAGATATATTAAAGCTCCATTTGTTCTTCCATCTTTAAAATCTTTTTAGATTGAATACGTAAGCGACCCGAGCCAGTTGGAGTTTTTGCGATTACTGAGTGACCGAGCCAGGCAGAGGATCAAGTACAACTGCAAAGACTCGGTTGCATGGAGTGATGCAAGTAACGAGTTCTTCAACAAATCCATCAAAATAAAGGCTAATAATGGAATTGAGATGCATGCGGAGTCTTCGAACAAGTTCAAGCCCAAACTCATCTTAGACGGCTGTTCGGTAAGGAATGATTAGTTTCGGCATTTTTTTAAAATTATGTTCATTCCATTCATTTCTCTTGATTCAGTACAACATTCTTGTTGGCAATCAACTAACGTAGGTTTATTTTCATTGGCAAATTGCAGGTGAAAGATGGTAACTGGCACCACACTGTCCTGGAAGTGGACACGCCCAAACCCTACCGCTTACCGATACTCGACATAGCGGTTTATGACATCGGGGACATGGGCGAGGAATTTGGAATAGAAATCGATCGGATCTGCTTTTCTTAGCTTTGTCCCATTTATTAACACAAGCGATTAAATTGCTGTCATTGGTTTCACATTAATATAAGTTTTGAATTACTTGGAATAATTTTAGATCCCGCGCGACGCGTCGTTGCTATGAAGGAATGTCACTTCCTAAGAACGGATGGCCCTGTCGTACATGCTCTTCTTCCAAGAAAAAAGCGATATTTTGAGACAGTTTAAAAGGATCTCCTTAAGATGGATAAAGTAACAATATCTTCAAGGATGCTTCTTGCCAGACCGTTCTTATAGCGAGCCAATAAAGAGTGCAATTTTCTTTTAGATTTCATGTGAAACACCACAATTATGCGAGGTTGCAGTAGAGCAGCTGTATTACATCTTCTAGTAGAGATAGTTAAAAAGATACTCAACTGGTCTCCCTGAAAGAATTTAAAATTAAAGGGACCATCAACAATAGCGCGTTCGTTGATCTGACTCCGTTGAGGGTAGATCGAGGGCTTCGTGATTTGCGCAGTGTTTGCCATCGACATTTAAAATGGCAGACATTCCAGCATTTTACTACACTAGTCTTCCCAAGTACCTTAGTGGGCTCGACATGGATAGCGAAAACTGGTTGTGAGAAATAAATTGGCTTGTTTCTTGATCATACGTTTTCTATCACGTTCACTGGGTTCACACTAGATTCTAGAGAAGCCCAATCCTTACAATCACGACTAAGATGCTCTTGCAACTACGATTTTGTTCATACCAAGCCTTAAAGGGAACTTGTACTCCGACTAATGAATAATTTTAAACCGAACAAAATGTTTGCTATCAAATTTGTTAGACAATTTTCTTCAAAATACGGTTTTGTATTGAAAACAAAAAAAATGAATTTTAAACTTATTTTCACTCTCAAACTTTCCGGGGGCCGCCATATTCAATAGCTGTGATGTGTTACAGTCACACAAAAAGCTTTTGGTTTGAAACAGTAGGGCAATCGCGACACGTGACAACTGTTCAAGATGGCGGCCCCCTGAAAAGAGGGCGTTCTTGAAATTCATTTATTTCGGGTACAGACGCTTTCATTGGAAAAAGCTCAAACAATTTGGATTTCAAACATTATCTTTTGTGGTTTGAAGTTATTTTCTTGTTTTAATGGAGTTCCATTTAACTGTTTATGATGATGAGATTCAGAATAAGATCGTGATTTCTCCCTCATTTATTCCAAGAGATGATCTCTCCGCATTCTCTGGAATTTGAGCCCGCGAGTTCATGGCTCGGTTTGCAGCGCAATCGCGCGGTCTTGGGGTCGAACCTTTCTTTCCGACATCTAACTGCGATGATCAGTTTCGCTTAGAAACCACTTCTGTGTTGGGTGGGGAATCATCCTAGGAATATAGAAAAGGTATGTGTCACATATGGTTCACGGGTCGACATTTCCCCCCTCACTGTCTTAGGTAGGGGACAGGTATCTGAGACATACCAACTTTGGGAGCTCTTCAGCGCTGGTAAAAGCGATCCGCGGGTCGAAATCTCGGCGTGCATCGTTTGGGTAGGACGCTCGGGCAACTCGTCCCGAGGAATCGCTTCCCGATTCTACTCTTGTTTTCCTTTTTTTTAGGTAATTGGACTATGCATGAAAAAGTTTCTTAGAGCTATAATGCTCACGATATGCAAGACTCAGTGACCGAATTTAAATAAACCATCGACAAGTGTCCGAAAGTAATGTTTCGTGTCAAATCTGAAATCCAAAATTATGTTGTGTAAACAACACTTAAAATACGCGCTCTTCATAAGATCGATACATAGTTGTAGCGTGTGCTATATACAAGGACTACAAGTAGTAAACTAAGGATGACTTATGGAAAAAAGTTTTTTTTCCCAATAATTTCCCTGTGCAGGAATTTCCTTAGAAATGGATATAGACCTATGAATGATGTTTGAATAAAGTATGCAAGTGTTTCTTATTTATTATTTTCCTTTACAACGTAAGCTAAATTCCTTTTAGTCCGTAAAATGAAGAGTCTATACCATGTACTATATAAGGATTGCAAGTTGTAGCCTGAGAGCTACAACGTCAAGTGCCACATAAACTGTATATACACATTTCGAGTATTGGTAACCGTACTGATATACATGTAACAAAAAACGAACCCCACGTTCTGTTGGTTTAATCTACCAACCTAAAAAAAATCACCTTCATCAACAAACGATATGTAACGTGTCATGTTTACGCAAAAAAAAATACGTTTAAGTTCAAGATCTGAAACCTAATGCATCAGGTGACTAACCTGTACAACACAAGGGCAGAGGGGTGACTTATGAATGACAGATGCTTTTTCCAGTAGTATTTACCTGTGCTGGAAATTCCGCAGAAATGGATACAACTTATCAGTAGTGTTTGAATATAGTCTGCTAGTGTTTTTTATCTCTAATTACGAATCTTTTTTCCACATGTACTGTACTTAGTACAGCACAAAACAAAACTAACTTGAGTATGTATTAGCATGCTTGCCTAAATAATTTCTTGTCGAAAAATCATTCGCCTCACTTTTAGCCTATCATTAGATGCAAATGAAGACCAGCTGCTGTGAAATGATATTACTGTAACTGATCACCATAACATAACTGAGGTTATAATACGTTAACTCTGAAATCCTGCAAAAAAATAATATTATTCTGGAGAGTTCAAGTTTGGAGCCCCATGGTTTTAACAATCCTTTTAACTTTTTATGCGAGAGTTCAAAGACACTGTAAAGTAAAGGACTAGCAAATGACAGTGTCATGACTAAAATTAATCACTGCCATGGCACATTGACACTTCCTGGCATTGCCTGACTGGGCATCACCACAGTGATACCGGGTGTCATGCTCGTGGTTGACCCAACTCCGCACGTCACTGGTACAGTTGCCACAGATACACAAGGAGGCAGCATTCCAGGTAGCAGGACTTTGTCTTTGGCTCCCAAACTCAACAACGCATTGATGGTTGGATCCGATGACACAGCGGCACTGACGAGCGCTGGTGGGTAACCTGCTGAAATCACATTGCCACCTTCGGCCTGCTGTTGGACTTGCTGGACAACCTCAGTCTACAGAAGAAAAAATAAAAATGCAACTAAAGACACAAGGGTTGCTGAATGATGATTCAAGGCAAGGGGGAAGGGGAGGGGGGGGGGGGGGCATACAATACATACATGACCCGGGCCGTAGCCAGAAAAAAAATTATGTCCATGGTTAAAGTCTCTTCGTAGGCATTTAGGGTGTTTTTGATGCCTGCATTTAAAGTCAGCACTAGGATCCCGCATTATTCAAAAAAATCAGAAAAAAAATGACTGAGGCAGTTACTTCGCATTCCCTCATACTGGCTGCGGCTCTGATGACTGATGAACTCTTGAAACGGCTAAAGTGTCGAGTGCAATGTTTCGTGATGCTGACTTCAGCCTCATGTCTTAAAGAACGACTAATGTTACATGTGTAGCGCGCTTGTACATGTATCGCCTCATGGCTTTAAGAACGACGTATATTTCACGTGTAGCGTGCGCTTGTTTCGCCTGGCTGTCACGCGCGAACTGACTTCCGAGAGTCCGATTGACTCTTGCCAGAAAGAGCTGTCTCCATCATATCCGATCGAGTCTGTTTGCCAACTTTTTCAACCCCCCCTCGCTCCTGTTAACCTTTACTTCCGGTACCACTGATCAAGCGCCATGCACCCATTTCCGGTTCCGGTCGCAATCGGACTCAATCCACCCGCGAGTGAAGACAACCCGACTCAGGTCGAGTGTATTGGACATGTATGACCTGAAGCCTACAGATTATTGCTCATTCAATTTATGGCCCAAGTGCAATTTGCAGGTCAGCCCGAAAGTACAATGCTTGGAAGATATTACCTACCCACAATAGACCATTTTACAGTCGTAGCTAAGTTACGTGGCCTAAGAATGGCAGCGAGGCTGCCGGTGACCCTGCTTTGATGCAAACCTTTGCGCTTTTCTAATGTTAATGGGGACTGATTAAAATTAAAACAACACAATTTACATGATAAAAGGAGTGAGGTCTGTATCAATACAAGGTCACCAGCAGCCTTGCAGCCATTCATAGGCTCGGTCACTGGGCAAACTACTCTAAAATTAATGGCCTATTACTGAATGGACCAGGAGAGCGTCTATGCACGGGTTGAGGTGAGAGAGCATACATGGGTTTCTCCCAATGACAGGTTTTTAAAAATCGAATTTTAGCTACAGAGCCATTTTTAGAGAGGAACCCGATTGGCCAGTTGTAATGACATAATGAAATTTTTAATTTAATATGCGCGGCATTGGGAACAAGAATTTTTAAATAGCTCTGTGAAACTAAAAATAGATTTTAAGCAACTATGATGGAGTATGGGGCTCTGTTCTCTAACCTCATCCTCTCGTGCCATAAATTGCAGTCGGCCCAATGTGTTTCAAGTTTATGGCAAATTGCCTGGATAAAGGTCATTTTTTTCTCAGAATCATCTTGTTTGTGATGTTTATTGTAACAACTATTTTAAAAGTAAAGGAATTCCACATTACCACTTTCGAGTTTTATACAATACAATGATACAATGAGTTGCTATTAGTCTCTCCCCTCGGGGCTTTTCAGGACTAATTTACAATACTTTTGTGGGAGACTTTAGCCAGACTGCTTGTTACGCAGTTTACAATTAATTTTTATGGAAGTGAAAGATGCCCCCGTCCAGCTTAGGTTAGACCACAACACCGGGGACTACGTCCCCTACTCTTATCGAACAGTGAGTGGGTTCTTTAACGTCCCATACTATTTAATTTCCAACAAGGGTTATGAGATGGGACCTCCGGTTTACAGTCCTTATCCGAGAAGACTTGAAAGTCTAACCATTTGCAGATGTAATTACAAAGGCAGCACATTCTCCTCAGTTATTTTAAGACCCTGAGTGTTGGTCCGGCCGGAGTCGAACTCACGACCTCCCGCATGACAGCCCGATGCTCAACCAACTGAGCCACCGGTGCGCGGTGATTAACTAAAGCTTTCCTGGAAACACCCTAAAATAGTGTGACAGAGCCTCCTTAATAGATCAGAAACTCTACAAGCTGAACTACATAGGAGTCAAGGTTAGGGTTGGTGGGAACAGGGCCATTAAACTGGGTTCAGGTCTGCCACTATTAATATTTTCCATAGATGAGGATGATACAAATGTATGCACAAGGGTAGATACATGTATACCAATTTTTTATTATTTTTTATTTAAGCCAAATTCGTTAAACTGCGACAAGTTACCTGCAAATGCTGAGGCATAAAGGCAGTATAGAGTGTTCTCATTGAGGACTCTTCATCTGGATTCAGAGGTTCTTGTCGCTGTTGAAGGTTGCCTGCATTGGCTGATGATGTTGGGATACCTGAATAAGGAAAACAAGCTTATTCCCGTTTGTGTTTGTTTGATAATGTTCAAACGTTTAAAACACGAGGTACAACTAAAATAAATCAAAATGTTACTGTTTTTTCAAGCTAACAGTAAAAATTAATGCTACTATTTATCGTTTCTTAAGAATCAGAGCTTACCAGACACTTTGTCACATTAATTTAATTATTAGATATTGTTTGTATTCAAAGACACCAGTGATGTTATCATCATCATCATCATCATCATCATCATCATCATCATAACAATAACAACAACAATAACAATAACAACAACAATAACAATAACAATAACAATAACAATAACAATAACAATAACAATACCAGTAGTTGCCCAGGTTGCCCAGTAGTTTCAGAAACCCATAAGGGCTGAAACGTGTAACGGCCCCTTGTGTGCTGGGAAACAAGCTTCTGAATATTCAATTTGTTAAGTACCATATTTGGAACAACGAGAGAAAATTTCAACCAATCAGTTTGCAAGAACACCGTGACACAATACCACCAATGTTCTCGCACAATTAACTGGAGCGAGGGGTTTCCAAACATGGTACTTAGCACTGAATATTCGGAAGCTGTGAACGCGCGTTACGTTTCAACCCTTATGGGTTTCTGGTAGTTTTCAATATGGACCTCAATCCTGATCGATTTGGAATTTAGAAATGTTGGTTTTTGAGGAAAGGGGAAAACGGGAGAATCCGGAGAAAAACCTTTCAGAGTAGAGTAACGCGCCAACAGCAAACTTTACCCACATATGGCCACGAGTACAGAATCGAACCCAGGCCACACTAGTAGAAGACAAGTGAAAGGGGGACGATCAATTTCCTTCTATTTGAAACCTTTCAAGGGGTGGAGGTCTGATTACGCTCTCCCTTTATGTAATATGTACTTACCTGTAGCTGGAGGAAGTATCTGGGTAACTACAGCTTCCGGGACCGTCAAAGTTCTTGCCTGATCCTGTGCATCTTCCACAGAGTCTGCAGTCAGTCCTAAAACAAAAAGAAAACTTAATTCTGCATGAAGCTGTCTCTCTCACTTCTGCTCCCTTCCCTTGACATTTGGCCCAGGTCCCCCCACCCTACCACCACAGAAAAAAGCCCCTTTATTCCTCAATGACTACCGTAATAAAAAATAATGTTATTAGCATAATTATGGTAAAACAGTGGATAGTGTTGATGGTGTGCTCTGATTGGCTACTCAAACTATTCACCCCCTAGCACTGAGCTCGGTAAAATTTGTAATCAATACAGGAATAACAATGAGTTAAAATCATCTTTTTGTGCTATATTATCTCACTAAAACAGAGAGTTTTAGTATACATGTATACTAAAGCGATAGTGTCAGTGGCTAGTGGTGGATATTCACCTTGACGCTCAGTCAATATCCACCACTAAGCACCTCCACTTTGGTGAATGGTTGGCTAGTACATTGAAGGCCCATTTCCACCACTGACGCACCATTATCATTTGTTATTATTTTGGCGATTTTGTTCGAATTATCGGTAGTCGACTGTATTATTTTACAAATAAAGACACAGAACACTACAACAAAATTGTGAAATAATAAACAGAGAATGCATCAAAAATCTGGACCTGAAAGATTGAATGACAGATTGCTTTTGAGGAAAAAGAAGATTAAGGGCTTTAGGAGATTTCTCAAACTTTGGTAATAATGTTTTTGTGATAAACAAAATTCATGCGTGGCACACAAACAAATGGGCCATTAAGTTAATAAAACCTGAAAAAATGTAGAAGTTATTAATGGGCATAATCCTTTTTTTCTAGCTGACATAATGTATTTTACCTAATGGTTAGTGCACTCGACTGCGGAGCGAGTGGTCTGGGTTCGAGCCCTGACCGGGGACATTGTGTTGTGTTCTTGGGCAAGTCACTTTACTCTCAAGGTGCCTCTCTCCACCCAGGTATATAAATGGGTAGCCGCAAATTTAATGCTGGGGGTAATCCTGCGATGGGCAAGCATCCCATCCCGGGGGGAGTACAATACTCCTAGTTGCTTCATGCTACAAATGTATGGAAACCGGCATGTTGGGCCACTTGGCTTTTGAAAAGACTTATTTTTAGTTACTTGAAATAACAACCTTCCTCAGACGGATCATCTGGCTCAAATTCATCCTGCAAGGAGACATCTCCCACCATTTCTACATCATCTCCCTGAATGCTGTCATTCTGTGATCCCGTATCTTTTGTTTGCTTGTTGGTGTAATATCTCTCGGAGCGACGTTGCTTCTTTCGTAACTCCTTGTGCTCAAGCTGAAGGGAAACCTGTTGACTCTGCAGCTTGGTTAAATCTGCCTGCAGCTCGTTGACCTGGCAAACACAAATTAAGATGCAAAGGTGCTAGATGTACATGTTGCAGGTCATTTTGTTCCTTAGGTTAACTGCAACCAACCTAGGTCATTTTGTTTTAAACTAGGTTAAAATTGATAGTAGAAAACATCAACAAAAACCCACCAATTATTACACTGTAGTAAGTATGTGTAATATATTGGTTAGTAAATTGTTCCTGGAGGAAAGGGGATGAACGTAGTGCAGCTTAGATTCTCATGAGTATTTTATAAAACCCCAATGGTTGTTAAGTCTAGGCACTGGTTTTAAATGGTTAGCATTAAGATTGGGGTTAGGCATACAGTGCATGATAACTGATTCTACTTTTCTTTCTCAGAGCTTTTTAGGATATTGTTCATTGATGAATCTCCTTAGGATGGCAGAGGGCAACAATATTGAATTATCATCCAAGGAATAAAAGAACTGAAACATACATGATGTCTTGTTGACTTTTAATTTGCTTAGTTACTTCCTCTATCTTTTGCTTACTTTGAATTCGTAATAATCAAAGGCAAGTAAAAACAAAACTTTGAAAAGTCAGGAAAAAGGGTTTCATAATCTATTGATTAAAAGCCATTTTGTAGGCTCCTGTAAGTGTTATTTCTTTTGAATTATGAAATAAAATATTTGTTCTTTTTCTCAATTTTGCTGAGTCTGCTTGAAGTGATAAATCCAAATTTTGTGATTATTTTGGCACAGTCCCCTTCAAGTTCTTCAATTTGAGCAAGTAGCACATTTGGATGAAGGGGCGTTTCCTTTTCCATTTTATTAATTTTCAGCGCCACATAATCCTGAAGTTCGAACTTCTTCTTTTTCTTCTTCCCTTTCTGGTGTATGATAACTGCAAAAGGCAGACTGCTGGCTGCCTGCAAATAGCGCTGATAAGCAGTATTTTAAGCTAAACACCCATTTCAAACAGTGCTGATAAACAGTATTTAAGCCTCAGGAGCCATTTTTGAGTGGTTAGCTTTCAATAACCGTATTTCAGGGTTAGTCTGCAGGGTTAGTCCGCGGTCTGCAGTTGGCAAGTGTCAGACACCGCTCTCCTTTAATGCCAGGCTCATCCTGCCACTTTTTCAAATTATTCACCACTTTCCTGCTTTGCATGTGATGTCGCTGTGACTTGTCCACTCATTTGTGGCTTTTTAATTTCTTTTCTCTGAGAGATTCCGAAAACCACCTCATACGGCATTTCGCCAATTGTTCTGTCAATGGTTATGTGTTTTTTTACCAGCGGTTCTCCAAGATGATGACACCAGTGGTTCGGAGATGAGTTATCATTTTCTTTGATTAAACTGCAAAGGTTATCGTTTGTTGTTCTATTTTCCCGTGCCACCATCTTTTTTTCACTGTGGGAACGCTGTGTTTGCGGCTAAAATCGGCTTGTTATCATGACTAGAAATGATGCCTTGTTCCTGGTGTATTTTACATAGCGACGTAAATAAACTTCATACAATATTTGACTCACTTTATATCATTTACGCATGTGCGAAATGGTGGTTGTCGTGAAGGCTTGGAAATAGCTTGATGATTTCAGTTGCTGATTCGATGGCTTAGCGATTAATACAGAGGAGAAGTAATCTCGGATGTCCTATGGTGCGAGGGTTCAAATCCTTGGAGCGGCATGGAATGTGAAAGTTCAAGGTAAGAGGCACAGTCCGTTGGTAGTAAGCAAGGACAGTAAGGGGGAAGGAGAGGGAGAGACAGTAAGTGGACGAAGAACGGAAGGCAAGGGAAAGGTGGAGAAAGGTGTTTTCTTTTTTATTCCCCCTAAAAATCCAGGCCCCATTTTTTTTAATTACATGTACATCCCCCTCAAAAAAGGAAACCCTTTTTTAGAAAGTTCATAATAACCTAGGTTGAAACAAAATGACCTGCCACATACACATACAATTTATGATGTTGCTTTCATTTAACGAGACTGAGCTTTTCACATAAGTCTACAAGAGGAAGGCACTATTTGATGATATTATCGGTCAAGATTCACACTTAACATTGCTTACTGGGTATTGGTATAGATGTTAAAGGGAGATTAGCTTGTTAGTAAGCACGTACGAGCTGTAGCGAATGTCACCGTTTACAAGCCAACCGGAAGCAATGTTCATTATAATTTTTGCAGGAAATTTTCATGTATGCTCGGCCCTTAGCTCATTAGTGATTGTTTAATAATTGCGAATTTCTACATGTTCTTGTAAATTTCCCGCACTAATCATAACCTCATTTCCGATTGGGTCATAATGATGACATTAGTTACGCGTAGAACATGAGCAATACCCTGATGCTGTACGCTCCCTTCAATGTACCCAGTAAAAGCAGACAACAATTGTGAAGCCACTCTAGACGTAACTTACCAGTGATAACTCTGGAAAAATTGGAAAAAGTTATTCTTGGTACATGTACAATGTTAACTTTTCTTGTCATGGAGCTAATTGGATTTTAAAAACTTCCCAGTGGCTCCAAGGCCCAGAAACACTTAACCCTTGTGCAGATAACAAATTATGTAAATTGCAAGGGTCTTCAAGCTTCCAAGGAGCAGTGTAAGGTGTGAGCAAAACATTGTACTTTGCACCAATTCACCTATACTGTACCTTTGCTTCATACAGTGTAAAGCTTCGGTTTATTACACAAGTTGTGTTTTATCTTTAGAAACCGTAAGGGGTGCTCTTAACCAGGGGCAAGCCTGCGACTTTCTGATCACAGGTTGGGATGCTTTGCAACTAACTACTGGGTGGCACCTGGAAGGGATAATCTCTTTTACCTCTGTCGTGGCATTCAATGCTCTAGCTTCCTCCAATTTTGGAATTATCTGCTTTTGTAGTTGTTCGTTGTTGTGCAGCAATTCCTCAAGCTCACCGAGACGCTCCTCTCGCTTCTGTTTGTTTGCTTGGGAAACCTGATTCTTTTTAGATACTGATTTGCAAAATGAAAGTACAAAAGTTGCTTATTGCAGAAACTCACTGTAATGTACAGAAACACCCACAGGCAAATTATATGCTCACAAACAGCTTTGGGTTGTAGGCACAGAAAACTTGCAAAGGAGGTACAATGTAATGTAGAGCATGAAGATTTACAGTATGCATGCATTTGACGAATTGTGGTCAAATGATCATACAGTAAAACTACATCCAGTTTAAAATTATACATGTATATCCCCTGTGGTCATGCAGTGTGAAATCATATTTTGCCACCGATCCCTGGGGAAAGGGCAGGACAGGATAGTAGCTTTTTGCACAGTTAACTTATCACTTGTACAGTACATGGCACCAACGTAAACAGATACAGATTGACTAATTGCACTGATGCTGATGATATTAAAAAATAGACCTTTGAGAAAGAAAACTAGCCCTACAATTTTTAAATCAACGACTGAATACTTAGCAAGCTGCCAAGCATGTATCTGAGACCACTTGACAGATACCCTTGTGTAAATATCGCGTTGCATTCGAAGAATTGAAGATCAACAAGAAGCTCATCATATAAAGAAACGAAGGCACAAGGTAGCAAAAACACAAAAGTTAACCATTCATAAAACTTACCATCGGCTTCTTCGTCAGATTCTGAAGCAAATTTAGACCTCGAGTGACCGTGAACGAACGTAAAACCGCTATCTCGAACGACGCGTCTTGCCATTGTAAACAACTCGTCGCGACGAACCAGAAGTGTGGGATCGCGAAGGCAAAGCTGTGCGGCAGCTTCATTGATCATTTGTTCGTGCGAATTGAGAGTATTTGTCTTCCGCTTCTTGATGTCTCGACCATAAATACGTGAATGATCTCTTATAAGCTGCTGTCGTTCGGGATCGAGCTTCTCCCAGTCAATGATTACTTCCATCGGCGGCAATTTCAGCTCAACAACACGTTTCTCTGACCCACCTTTCGAAGATGCACTGCTACGCCTTCTTCGACCCGAACTGCTCGGCGATGGTGGGGTATCAACCCGAGTAATTCGACTAATTTGCGGCGAAGGAGCCCACTTCTCCATCCACGAACCAGCAGCAACACGTTCAGAGGAATGCCCTCGCTTGTTTTTCCATTCCACCAAAGCTTTCTGCAGCCTCCGAGTGTGTAGAGGTTTGGTTGACATTCCGACCAAAGCGACGATTTCTTTGAACTCATCTTCGCTCGCATCGCAGAACTGCTGAACGTCGTCTCCTCCTTGTTCCAGGAAACTTGGGTAGTAGTCTAACAGGTTCGCTGCCTTGAGCACCGAATGAAGCTGTGCCTCTCTCTCCTTCTGCCCTGGCGTTGCCATTTTGCTCTACTTTCCCTACCCTACAAGCGTGAAAGAGCAATGATGGCGGCGCAAAATGCTCTGAGCAAGAAGGGCTGTGGACTCCCCACGAAAAATAGCATACTGGCGTCCGATTGGTTCACTGCTGGATAATACGTTGCCTCCCTACCCGCGACAAAAATTTCCCATTGGACAGTACCAGGGTGATTGACAACTGGCCGGGTGTGGGATAAAAATAACAATTCTCCCACTCAACACAAAGAAAGCATACATGTTAAGCCGACATTTTCGTTTTCATTCGAAGAAAATTTGATATTCCAAGAAGCTTGACGCTTCCTCGGTTTCCAAACCGTCGAAATCAAAATGAAAAACATGCGACCAATCTAACAATACCGATTACAATTAGATATTTCTACCACCCCATCAGGGGCTTTAGCATTTGAATTACAATACAGGCGGCAATCTAGCCGCTTCCACAATCAATAAACTTAGAAATGGCGGCCAAGTCATCGGATAATTTTACAAGATTTGTATTGAGTGGCGCTTCAAATATGTGTGGAGGAGCTGGTAAGATATATTCGTGATCATTGGGATGTTTCTTTTGTTTGTGACTGTAGCATAGCCTTCGACATACTGTATGTCATGTCAATGTTTTCGGGTTTGGGGTTATTTTCAAAATGGTAAAACAATGACCTTCAAAGAGTGACCTGCTTAAACTTTGACTCTTTACTTTCCACGGAGCAAATTCTTTTTCTGTTCATGATGAAACAAGATCATTTGCACTGCTTTCAATGTGGGATTGCGATAAATGAATGCTCCGTTGGTAAAACATTATTACATGTAAGAGAGAATCAACTCGTGTCTTTGAATGGTTAGATTTGAAAATATAGGATCCAAACTTGCGTTATTAGAGGCGCTTCCAATCGGTAGTAAATTATAATTAATAGGGCAAACTATCCTTCGTACCAAACCCTCAATTTGGCTAACCTGTGGAGTGTGACAAAAACTAAATGTAACACAATGCCGTTGTGTCACGCGAACTCTCTCCAGGACAAGCGGAGTTCACAATAGACTAGTTGAACGTCTTGGACGCATTGTCTTGCTAGTTTTGATAGCTATTTTTATTTATTTACTTATTTGTTTGCTTGTCTATTTATTTGCAGTCACGAATCCCATAGATGTAATAAAAATTCGGATGCAGCTCGAAAATGAATTAGGTGCAAACCACAAAAGTAAAAATATATTCAAGGATCGATACTACAAGGGCTTCATCAGAGGCGCGCTTAGAATCTTCTCAGAGGAAGGTGTCAGAGGCCTTTATAAGGGGTAAGTGTTATATCAGCTCAATAGATATAAAGTCGATAGTCAAGATCTTTATACCAGTCTATATAAACGACAAAGAACAAAAATAAGGGATGGCGTTCTAGATAATTTGCTAGCTTCTCATTTTCGATTTCGGCTGATGGCTGAACTTTAGTCAACTTTTCCCAGGGATCTTCTTTTTAGTTTCCTGTTTTCGCTTCCGTCTCAGTTTAATTAACTCCTTGCATACGTTAAAACTTTGTCTTCTAGACTTGTACCGTCATTAATGAGAGAAGGCTCATACAGTACAATTCGACTTGGAGCTTACGAGCCACTGAAATATCAGTTAGGAGCCACAGACATTGCCCATACTCCATTGTGGAAGAAGATAGCAGCCGGTGCCATGTCGGGAACTATAGGCAGTGCCATAGCCACACCGACCGACTTGGTCAAGGTGCGCTTCCAGGCAGTGGGACCCGGGCAGCAATCTAAATATCGGAACACCTTCCATGCGTTTTGGACAATAGCGCAGAGTGAAGGCTTCAGGGGCCTTTGGACGGGGGTGGGCCCCACAGTTCAGCGTGCAGCCATTTTAACGGCGGCACAAATACCTTCTTACGACCATACTAAGCACACGCTTTTGAACGCTCAGTTGATGGTAGAAGGACCCGCTCTGCACGGGGTATCATCCGTCATAGCTGGTTTTGTAACAGCTTGTAGCACCTCTCCTTTTGATGTTGTGAAAACGCGCATGATGAATCAGGGGAAAGACACGAGCGGTGCGCCGTTACTTTACAAGAATACAATTCACTGTTTAGCTAAAATTGTCAGGCATGAAGGGATATTAGGGCTTTACAAAGGGTTTATACCGAACTGGATGCGAATAGGACCTCACACTATAGTAACGTTTTTTGTATTTGAAAGACTAAGGTATTTAGTCGGAATGAGCCCGGTATAGGAAAGCTTTCACGCTTCATTGATTTCACGAATGAAGGAAACGTGGACTGTTTGCATATAGGATGTTTGGTATATTAAATTATTTGGGTAAAAGTGGTTTCCAGAGTTTATGAGTCTATTTTCTTGCGGATACCGACGATATACAACAATCTATTCATTGTGAATAAAATTAGCTTCACAAAGAACCCCTAAAACTCGAGGTGCAAATCACACGAACACGCGCACGAACACGCGCACGAACACGCGCGAAACTTGCAGGTTCCCGCGAGAAGAAGCGAGGTAGCAGCCAGTCCTCTCGTTAAACGGCCGTCCACTGAACAATACATCTTTTTCCAAAATGGCCGCCATTTAGATTTTCTTTTGTTTTTATTCAAATTAGATCTTGATGCCTCGTTCAAGGAAAAATATTCTTTTGAATTTAAAGCTTAAGAATGAGGCATCCAGGGCTGATTTGAGTAAAAACAAAAGAATATTTAAATGGAGGCCATTTTGGAAAAAGGTTATAAAGGTGTAAGAATGCCTTTAAAATACCTATCTACTGCATAAGTTGAGTTTGCCAATCTTTTTGCTGGCGCGGTTTCTCGACCGACGAGAGGGGTGACCTCAGAAAAATCTCAAGGAATCCGAGGTAATTTCAATTTTATTGGCAAGTGACAAATTCTGGTGTAATAAAAAGTGCTGATAGTACAAGTTATTTTACAAATGTGGGCTTCTACTTTTCGAAGAAAGCAAAACAGTCATGCTGAAAGTTGAAACAAAAAGGAAAAAAAACACCAGGACAGCTTAATAGAAACAGACCGGTCCGATTTCGAGTCCAAATTCCTCGCCATTATCGCCGATGTCGTAGGCTGCTACATCCACTATTGGAAGGCGGTTCGGTTTCGTGGTGTCTATTTGGATGACCGTATGAAGCCAAGTGCCATTCTTGACCTGGAAAGAGAGAATAAGCTTGCATGATTAAGCTTGGAAATATGGCAAAGACATCGTTGATGTCACCTATTGTCATTAATGTGCCAGCCTCATTGGCTGTCACGGAAACAATGGTCTTTTTTCCTGTGGTAAGTACATTTGAATAACAAAAACAATATTAGTCAACAGATATCTTCCCTATACCTTTGCCATTGATGATTCGGTTAGAGTCGCAAAAAACTCTTAACGTTCCTAAAAACAGTAAACCTATTTCCCTCCGATTTCAAGTTCGGACGTACATGTCACATTGCAGCTGCAAAGG
>NC_090876.1:7238153-7258153 GCF_036669935.1 Montipora foliosa
AATGAAATGGTGGCAATGGAACCCACTGGAAACTCGGAAAAATCCGAGCCCCAGATGGGATTTGAACCCACGACCCTCCGTGATCTAGTCGGATGCTCTAACCACTGAGCTACTGGAGACTCTATGGTGAGCAAGGTCAAAATGTGGATCCACATCCAACTAGATCACGGAGGGTCGTGGGTTCAAATAACTGTCATATCTGTGATAATTTATTCCTCCTTTCAGGAACCGGCCCCAGAAAAAAACAACGAAGAAACAGTTTTCTAGATCTGCTGGCGAGCTGCAAAGCTAAAAGATTGAAGACAACACTTTTTGGAGGAAAAGCGCATGTGCACGTCATATAAGTGGAACTAAATAGACCAATTTCGATATATTAAAATGCAGTCCGAAACAAAAGGCTTCATCTCGAGGCTCTGGGGAATAAACTCATACAAATCCTTATATTTATTCCCCAGAGCCTCGAGCTGATTCCTTTTGTTTCGGTCTGAATTTTAATATATCGAAATTGGTCTATTGCGAGGAGAACGAGTTAATGTCAAAGGCAAATATTTCTGCAAAGAATATGAAAATACTCAGTTCCTGATTTACCTTACCTTCTTTTCTTTGCTTGAAAACAAACAAGTAGCGTTAAATGAGAAATCGCAGTAAACGTTGATTGCGTCTTCAGGGACGCCCTCGTTTGGATCGACCCAAAACTCACCTGAAAAAAAAAAAAAAAAAGTTGAAAAATACCATTTAACAATAGACTTCTTCACAGTTGTGTGCTTAGTTACCTGGTCTTTCAATGAAAGTGAGGCTGCTGTTGACCTTGTTATGATACAGACCTCCCTCCTTTTCTTATGTTAATGGTGTCGTTGTCACGTTAATTAATAAGAATTTACATAAGAAAAGCAGTGAGGTTCCTATCAAAACAAGGTCAACTAAAGCCTCACTTTCATTCATAGGCCAGGTAACTAAGCACAGCTATCGTTGGTTTTCACTCGTGTGATCAACAGCCACGTTTTTCAACGAAAACAACAGGAAACATGTGCATAACAATAGAGCTCAATTCCCGGAGGAATTTAGAGGACGTAGCCTCAAAATTAGAGACGTTTGTGTGGATTTTTAACCACGTTTTAAAGTCCGTAACTTGGCCTCTGTTCGACCTAAACGCATCAAACGTGGACAGACGATCAATCTCAACGTCATCTCTCACGTGATGATGTCATTTATTGATTGATTCAACTCGCCCCAGTTCCCTGCGCAATTCCAGAATAGCCTATATCTGCAAGAGGGTGACGTCACACGCATTCGGCTAGTTCTACTTCAAATTGACTGAGACGGCGGACATGCATCTTGTAGATCTTTCTTTTATCAGTGCATAGCCTTTTAGTTAATTTTAAGGCAAAGCCGCAAACTCACCACTATTCAGATCTGGGTAGCACCTGCTAAGTTCCTTGCAAGTCTTTGCTGGAAATTCTCTTGTACCATTTGGTTTCTTGTGTAGTTCGAGTTGATAATGGAGCAAAGCTAGATTGACTTGGAACTAAATTAAGACAAGAAAATCAAGAACATGTCGCTACAATGGCCGAAAACAAAAGACGTGAGCCGGAGATATTTCTAAAATTATCCTCTCCAAAAGTACCATAACATTCAACAATCGAGTTAAGCCTTGTAATTAATAGATTCGAAAATTAGCACTGATTTCCTGATAATTCTCCCGAGCAAGCTGGAAATATCAAGCAAATTGTCATTTGTGATGAACGTAACATAGCGTAACATAGCTTACCAGATCTACTGATGGCGGGTTTTCATTCTACAGAGAAAAATGAGATAAGTCAGGGAGAGAGCAAGTACAAGGAGAAAAATAACATTGTCTTCAGTGACGGAACCACCTTTAACAATTATCTGCGGCATGTTTTAGGCACCCATTTCAAACAGCGCTGATAAAGGGTTTCATGCAGTCTCAGTATCACTTTAAAACAGTTAGCATTCAATGAATGTGACGGTTCATCGGTTGTGACGATTCTTGCGTTGTGGCCATAGTAGGGAGCTTAATTAAGGAGGAACGTTTTTTAGACACGGACGGCAACCGGAAGAGAACATTTTGCGTGCCAGGACAGTGGTGTCTCCCAGATTTGTATACTAATCATCTCTAATGGAGAAACGATACTTAGCAATTTAAATGTGGTTGCGTGAAGATGAGTTAAAAGGGAAAACAGCTCACTTCCGGTTGCCGTCCTCGTCTCAAAAACGCGCGTGCTTAAGCTCCCTAGTACTTTCTAAGACATGAGAGAACCGAGATCAAGTTGGAACTATCAGGGTTTTTTTTCCATTTAAAGGAAAAAAAACGCACCCCAGGTCGTTGAGTGAGATGAAAGTCTTGGCCGGCGGCAAACACAGTCATACAGACAATCTTTTCACAAGACCTACCATGGTGCTTCGATAAAGCTGTGCTTTCTCAGCGCCAGCATCGTACGAGGCTCGTTGATTGTCCCATCTCTGAAAAATGCACGTCAAACAAAGACCATAACATATTCTAAAATCATTTCATTCACCTCTCACGGGATATAATATAACTTGAGCTCCCATTTAATCAGCTCCAAGCTGGCTTGATGGTTCATTTGGCTGAGCATTGCAGCTCAAATCACACGGACATGGGTTTGAAAACCTATCAGCCGTCGATCCTTTTTTTTTTTCAGGCCACAATCGGCGTCAGAATTGCTGAGACACTCTTATCGTTTAGGATACTTTTCAAGCTCCGCGCGAAAATCCCCCCAAATCAGCGATATTTGTCTTAAACAGGGTCAGGGTATGAGGGGCCGCGCCGCACCTCTCCACCCAGGGATATATCGAGTCCCCCCCCCCCCCCCCCGGGCTTTATAGCTCAGTTGGTAGAACATTGTACCGGCATCGCAGAGGACCTGGGTTCGAGTCCCGTCGAGGCCGCCTGAATTTTCCAGGTGTCTATAGGAGACAAGTTCAGAGATGTGGTATATGTTGCAAAGTTAAATATCATATACCTGAAAATAACCGCTAAGAGCACCAAAGTCTGTCTGGTAGGAAAGAAAATCGCTTGTTAGTAAGGATAAAAGTTAAGCTTGTTGAAAGCAAGTACATAGGATTTAGTACATGCAATGTTTGGGGTCCATGTAGCCGGAAAGAGCACACTGAGATTTACAAAATCCCCAAGTTTGGTGTTAATCGGGCAAATTTTCACTGTGATAGAGCCATTTAAATACGTCAAAATTACAAAGAAATGTTTGGTCATCCGGACGCAGCGAGGAGGCTATACATTTCTTTGTAAATCTTGACGTGTTTAGATGGCTGTATCTCGCTTAATATTGGGTCTATTAACACCAAACTTGGGGATTCTGACTATGTAGATCAATAGTTGCTAATCCCATAATTTGCAGACTCTTACCTTGTCTCCCTCGGCTTGAAATCAGGCAATGTCTTCGGAAATGAATCCAAGGATATCAGCCACTTAGAGTAAGAGCTGCTACCCAGTATCCATTCTCGAAAACACCCGTTTCCACTTGTTCACACTGAGATCGTTTTCAAAAACCTTCAGACAAGAGAGCGTTTTCGTAGAACGTCCGTATGCGTTATTAGTGTGGACCGCCCCCAAGTGCAAGTAAACTGTCAATAATTTTTTTTTAAACATGCACGTGCAACACATACGTAATATGAGTTTACTAAGATCGCTGCGGCATGTTATGACGTTGAAAACAAGAATAAAGGTTGTATAACTGATGGTTATAATTGACCCCGTGTACCGTGAAAAACCAAGATGGCGGCGTGATCTGGCATATTAGGCTTGGGTTCGAGACTGTATCCTGGCAACATGCAGCACATACTCAATAAAAATCTTAGTCGATTCATGCAGTCTTTCTCGAGAACGCCAAAATCGAGCAAGCAAAAGAAAGGCTCTGCTAGCAGGGTGGTATACGATATAACCAGAGGAACTTTGTAAAGCCCTTTCATCGATAATAATAATTCAAATGGATGAATGCCACTCCTCTTCTTCTTCTAGTGCAAATTGCTCATTCGCAGTCCGAGTCAAAAAATAAGGAAAACTTACCGTGGAACCGGGTGGGCCAGGAGGTCCTGGAGTTCCCTGCAATAACATTTGTACAACCATACGGATGTCATTTGCTCCGATAGAGTAAACAATTAGTACACTGGTTATATTGTTCAATTTCATCAAACTTCTTTGTTGTCTATGTTGGTTCAAAAAGACCTCTGCGACGATTTAAAATGTCTCTGGTAACAAGGTTGCTGAAGCAACGACGCCGTCCTCGAGAACGAAAAAGGTCGAATAACAATGGGCCAGTTGTAAAGAGTCTTTTGGAATCGCTTATTTCCACTTTCAAGTTTCCCGCGCACCGCCATCTTCAGTATTAATGACGAGAGTCTCGCATCATAACAATAGCAGAACTGTTACACGTCACAATTATTCAAGATGGCGGAGACTTGGAAGGGTGAAAACAAAAATAAGCGATTCTGAAATTCGTTTGTTTCGAATAGAACTCGAAGAACAGTTACATTTCCTCAGCTGATATAACACCTAATACGCTGAAACTTTGCAGGGTTACTAAGTAAAGGTGCTTTTTTAATTTCTGGTATCAGTTTTTTATTCAGTTCAATTTTAACTCATTTAAATCCCTTGCCGCCATTTTGGAGAAGGTTCTAGGAAGAAGTCCGCGCGGAATACAGTTAGTCGAGGGAAAAAAAGATTTGAAACCGGCTTCAAGGACCTTGCATTTCAAAGACCAAACATTAAGAGAAGTAAACTACAGGAGAAGGAAAACTTCATACCGGTTGTCCTGCGATGCCCTAAAAAAATGAAAAAAGATAATGTTTTATAAGAAATTCAAATTTTTTGTAAATTCTTGTAAGCTTCAGTAAATTCAAGGATGATACAACAGCTTTACTTACTCTAACTCCAGGGTCCCCCTTGGCGAAGGAAATAACAGAGAAAAAAGTTGATCGAAATAGGAACTGATTAAATGGCAATAAATTCAAATTGATGAATTGGTCATAGAGCGAGTTTCAATCGAGTGTCGTAAAACCAAAACCTAAATAATTAGTTTGGCCAATCAAAAAGGACGAAGACAATGCGGTAAACCAATCAAAACTCGAAGTAATTACACGTAGCCGACACAAAGGGCGGGAAAATGTGCACGCGCGAGCCACGATTGGTTTTGGTTTCACTTGTGATTGGTTGAAAAAGTGGCGCGAGAACTTTGAACCAATCACTGAGTGAAGTAATCATAAACCAAAGCAATTCGCTAATTACTTTCGACACTCAATTGAAAACCGCTCTATGAGCACTTTAAATAAGATCTGAACCCAGATGGAAGCGTTGACAACCAACGTGTGAAACGAGGGCGCCGTCATTTTCCGTTAAATGAGCATGGACATTAATTGAAGGAAGCGGACCGTTTTGTGACCAAAAGCGAAATGAATAAAAGAATTATTGTGTTGTCATACCGTTTGTCCTCTGTATCCCGTTGGACCTTCAGAGCCCTATAATCAACACAGAACTTTCTACGTTAGTGACCATTTCACGCCTCGATATTACCCGGAAAAGCGCTATGAGGTTTTTTCACTTTTTTCCCCAAAATTCCTTTACCTTTTGAGGTAAAAAAAAGTATAAGAAATCGCATGAACGCCAGTGCATTTCGAGATTTATGGTCATAGTGATGCTTTGAAAGTCCTCAAAATTGCACGAGCCGCAGGCGAGTGACTATAAATCACGAATTTCATACGATTTTTTATTTACCATATACTCAACAAAATCACTCCATCGACGGTTTTTTCCCCATAGCAACTTCCGCATTACACTCTGTAACCTCTTTTGCACTCTATAACCCATTTATGCTTTCGTCATTGACCAACCAGAAACGCGATATTTTGTTGAGTGCATGATAAATAAAGTTATACCTGGTAGATAATGGTTCACATATAAGCGTTCACAAAGCAGCCAGGTGGACAAACCACTTTATCACTATTCCGGCTTAAAATGAATGCAACAAAATGATTCGAGACCTAACTTTTTAAGTTGCATTCATCTTAAGCCGGAATAGAGTGAAACTATGTTAAACGTATACATATTTATAATTTGTATGAAAATTTCTTTTCAAATCCCTTTGTATTTGATTTGGGATAGAAGGCCAAAACGTTGAAATCTTTAAATTTGCATGCCACGCCCCTAAGGGGTACGAAACAAAGATGGACAACCGCTTTTCACGGTCAACACCTGTGCACCAACTCACTTGTAAACCTTGGCGACCTTCAGGGCCAGGCGACCCTTGCAATCCCTTTGAACCCTGAAACAAATGTCAGTTCATCAACATCTTCATCAATTTCTTCACCCGTCAATATACTCCTATAGCTTCAAAACGCCAACTTTGTTTCCTCGCAGTCAAATGTCTCAAATGTTGAGCAATTTCACTGTAAACCCTCCATTTCACCGCTAAATCTCTCTTATCTCTCTCTCCATAACATGGAATTTTCGCGTGGCAATCACAGAGTGAACACTGAAGCGTGCTGTGCTTTTATACTACAATAGCTACCCGTATAGCTCAGCCCAAGGGAGTTTCATGGGAAGATTTGATTCCTGTTGGATTTGCCAATACACTGCCTACACTGTATTACTTCTGTAGGTACTAAGCATTAGTATATCTAGTCTACCTTCAATGCCTACCCTTTCTCCACGCGGACCAGGTTCACCTCTGAATCCAACAGCACCCTCGGATCCCTAAGACATACGAAACAAAAGTTGAAGCAAACAAGTATGGACGAAAATCATGTTGATATACGTTGCATAAAACTGCTGATCTGATCAGCGCAACTTCGTTTCTTGAACCCCTTGACTAAAGCTGATTAAGCCACTTGACTAAACGACGTCAGTTGAGCCAAAGACGTTGCGTCCAGCACCGTTCAAATCGACACCGAGATAACCTCATAGTGTGTGACTTACGATTGAAAGCTTTGTAACTTCAAATCGCTTTTCCTGTGCTAGGATTACACGAGAGGCAAAGCTCTAAATTTCCAAAGTCAATAACTGTTAATGGTTCCCCGTTGTGTCGGAGAACCTCCTGAAGTCACGTAACACAACAAACGTCACTCGTAACATGTCACTTCTCACAGTCCTCTTGCACCGTTGCACGTGACTATGAGAAAGCGTGACAAATTTAAATCTGTCACTGTGACTAAGGTTCACAGCCTGAGGCGAAAGCACGTTTTTACGGTGTAATTCTTGGTATCGATATTCGAAACTTCGAACAGTTTTCCGCTTTATATTTCCAATCGCCGAGTCCCTAAAAGATTTTGAAGAGAGAATGGCATTGTTAATGGAAAGGAAACTGCAAAGTTTATTGTCTACTTGCACAAATCCCATAATACACCTATTCTACCCCCCAAAATTTTGCATAGGCACTGTTTTCGATTTCTCTTGCTTGGGATATCTTCATGTCCCAGAATTCTGGAGGGTAAAAGAGGTGTATTATGGGAATTGTGCAAGTAGAGAATTTTTTAAAATTACCTTAAGGCCAGGCCCTCCAGCTGGTCCCAGCTCACCAGGATCGCCTCGGTCTCCCTAGAGAGAGGATGGACGAAATTTGATTTGTTGGTGACTGCACGATGGAGTGATAGCCAAGGGCTCGCGGGGATTTCCTTGTTCCATTTGGTGACCAAATAAACACTGTGTGTTTCTTTTTTTGTATTTTTTTGGTTACTTATCACTTCTTATGTTTCAGTTGGTCGTGTTTTAAAATCCTATCGGAGACCGTAAGCGAAATCATCTTTATCAACTTCCAACTATTAGGAACAGCTACCAATGATTAAATATTGAGACTCGTAAATAAGAAATACCTTGGATCCGTCTGGTCCTTTTATTCCTAAGTCACCAGGGCCACCGCGGTCTCCCTGAAACGAAAAGGAGAAAATGAAATCGGAGAAGTCATTCATTATAAGGATTCGGTTAAATAGGAGGGAGTTTCAAAGTAAATTACCGTAGCACCGGGTTCTCCTCGAAGACCAGGGCCACCCGTCTTGCCAGACGTTCCCTACAACAAGCAAAGAAAGATGAAGCACATAAAAGGGGTTTAATTTCTTTATTTATTGTAACGCAGTTCACGGAAAGCGACGATAAGAGGGATTGTTTTATAAACGGCGCTATTCAAGCCAAGCGCAGCTTGTAGTTCGTTTGAGGAAAACAATATTTGAAATGACAATGATAAACAGACACAGATTGCAGACAGATAGAAAAACGAGTGCATTAACAGCGACGATCAAGGAGGACTTCCGAGAAAGCTCCGTCCCATCGATTCTAACATGGTATAAATCCTCTTCGCTTTATTTTTCATACAATCCACAACAACAACATCTTTATTTGTACCTTAAAGTTATCCTATTGGAAATAGAAGATTAAGTTAACTAATAAATAAGAAAAGGAACGGACTTACATCAGACCCACTGGACCCAGGCGGCCCTCTTATCCCAGGAAGACCAGGTGTACCAGGAGTCCCTGGTAAACCTGTGCTGCCTTGTAATCCATGCTGTCCTACTTCTCCCTAGAAAAAATTAATACGTTCTCAGAAGAGAGTGAATTGAGATCTTTTAAAGTGAACAACAAGAAAATATATACTGATAACACTAAGGCGTTTCTGACTTACCTTAGGTCCAGGCCGTCCTTGTAATCCGACAAGCCCCATCACTCCAGCTGGTCCCTAAAAGAATGTCATCGGAAAACGCAGCTATGTTTCGCCCTTTATTTTCAATCCAAAAACCCGAAAAAGCCGTCCTACTTACAAAGTTCCCTGCGTCTCCGGGAGAGCCCATTTTGCCAGGAACGCCACTTTCTCCCTAGAAGAATGACATTAACGGAGCGGTTTTCAATTAAAAGTACTGTAAAACAGTCACTGTGATAACAAAAGGTTCGACATAGTAGCCAACAATTATTTACCGCAGTTGTTCGGGAAGAAGGGTTCAGAAAGGAGAAAAATGGGGCGTGGAGTAAGCGTTTCTCAAGTCCAAAGAACACTTTTAGTCAGAACGATGAAACGAACTCATTTTTGATGAATGGTATATGAAATGAATCATATATGAACTGCGGATATGAAACCAAGTAAAGCTATGATCTTCGCAGTTATGAACGCAATTTTTACAATTGCGTAGAGAAAGAAGCCTGAAAAATTCAGGACTTCAACGGGGTTTGAACCCGTGACCTCGCGATTCCAAGTGACGTTGGGAGCTGGTATTAGAACCCACAAATGACCAGCTCCCAACGTCAGTGGCTTCATAGCTCAGTTGGTTAGAGCGTCGCACCGGAATCGCGAGGTCACGGATTCAAACCCCGTTGAAGTCCTGAATTTTTCAGGCTTCTCTACGCAATTGTAAAAATTGCGTTCATAACTGCGAAGATCATAGCTTTACTTGAACTCATTTTTGCACGCACCACTTTTCCTATTTCTCCATCTTTTCCGCTTTCACCAGTTTCTCCGGTCTCTCCCTGCGGAGAAAATGCAGCCACATAAAAATTAGACAGGTTTATTAGTAGGAAACCAAGATGAATTTTCCTCTCCTTTGGTCCTTCGATCGTAAAAGTTTCACCAGAAATATAAACCCTTTATTCTCTTCTGAAAGGGCCACTTATAGATTTCCCTCTGTCTGACGCCAGACGAGTTTACTCGTCAATGTGGTGGAACCCCCTAGGGGCGAAAGGCTTAACAACACCTACGTCCACCTAAAAACCATGTCCCTTTTAATCGTTTCCCTCCTAAAACGACCACTTATAGATTTTACTGTCTGACGCTAGACGATTTTACTCGTCAATGTGGCGGAACCCCTAGGGAGCGAAAGAATTAACGACATCTTCGTCCACCAAAAACCTATGTCCCCTTTAACTATTTCCCTCCTAAAACGACCGCATATAGATTTTACTGTCTGACGCTAGACGATTTTACTCGTCAATGTGGCGGAACCCCTAGGGAGCGAAAAAATTAACAACATATTCGTCCACCAAAAACCTATGTCCCCTTTAACTATTTCCCTCCTAAAACGACCGCATATAGATTTTACTGTCTGACGCTAGACGACTTTACTCGTCAATGTGGCGGAACCCACTAGGGGCGAGAGGGTTAAGTGGCAATCCACATCAAAAGCTGTGTGACGTTCTTACCTTATCACCTGTTTCCCCGATGTTTCCTCTTCGACCCATCGTTCCAAGAGGACCCTAGACATCACGTAGCTGGAGTTAAAATCATTGCCATTATTTATCTATTCATTTTAACATGATCTATGAAGTTTTATTTTCAGATGACTTTCCCTTGACTGCCGTCTTCGTTCTTCCTTGAGTTTCATGCTTCCTTAGGAATAAAAAAAACACAAATAGGCATGTCCTTACCTGTGTCCCCCTCTGTCCGGGTGGGCCTGGAGTTCCAAGGGTTCCACGTGGGCCCTAATTTAAAAAACCAAAAAGAAACAACGTTTAGAGCGACTTTCGTTTGACCTTGAAAAATTGTTCGCCATTTTTTTCACGGACCAATGTTTGCCAAGACCAAAACAAAGCCTCTCCTTATTCCCGCCAACGAAACTCCTAATATGGGCAGTAAACAGTTCGATTGCCCAATCACATTACTGCATTTCAAATGACGTCAAAGCGAAACGCCGATCGCTTTCCAGAAAGTTCCATGCAGAGATGACGATCACTAAGCCAATGAAAATTTGCGCTCGTTTGTTTTTGTTCGATAAGCCAATTAAATGTTTTGCATTTTTGTTTCGTTCTGTTTTTCCGTTTATTTTTCAAGGTCATAGGAAAGTCGCTCTGTGAAGTTTACACACAGTTACATCAGTGTCCACCATCCCACCAGCGAGAATTGTTACATAAATTTAAGCCAACTTACCTGTAAACCAGTTAATCCTCTGCCTCCAGCAAAACCATCAGGACCTGGGTAACCCTATCACGTGACAGAGATGATACTCCAATGAAAATTCGTTATTGTTTAAACTTTGACGTCATTGCACACCTACCGGTCTTCCATCGTCTCCTGCATTTCCCGGCATTCCACCTGTACCTCGCGAACCCTGCAGGGAGACGTTTAAAACTGGGGTCATACAGATGTAATGGGTAGCTAATATGAGATGAGGAGTTCTAGGCCAGACCTTAATAAATTTTAAATTGTGGAATTGTTTCAGTTTACTTTGACAGTTTCACGGCCTCACCAACTTCGCGGCAAGCTTATCCAAATAACTGCTATTAGCCGAAATTGCCACTCAACTGAATAGTGCTTTTCACAAGACCGGAGATCGGAGGCGATTCACCCCAATGTAGAAAAAAAACTGACATGGTTTTTCGTCGTAAACAAACCCCTTCAGTCCGTAATTTTCTTGGTCGGTTGTCTTCTTTTCGCTTAGTGGCTGTCAAGAAGTTGGATATTTCCAGAGCAGCGAATATCTTTCACTAAATAATTCATTTACGAGCATTAACATTCACTATCATTCGATGTATATTTTCCTTCCTTTTCATCGGCCGAGATTCCACCACGTGACATGCAAATAACTGCCTACAAATAAGTGTTCTGCTGCAAATAATATTCTTCTCATGCGTAATTGAAACCACACTCTTGTGTGAAAATGGCCGTTCGCTTTCCTGAGCTTTCAGAAAGTGATTCAATTGTTGGGAATAGACCTCTTTAGCTTGTACATTTTTTTCCCATTTCAGACCACGTGATGTTACTCTAGGGAAAACGTCGTCCTATGCACGTGAATATGTACGCATAACTTATGAAAAAACAAAAGGAAAATTCCCTTGAGAACATCACGTGGTCTGAAATGGGAAAACAAAACGTACAAGCTAAAGAGGTCTATTGTAAAAAACAAACTCAGTCATCGAATGATAAAACAATTATTGAACTCGGTTATCGCAAATATCATGATTTGTCATTGTCTCGCAGATCAATTACTTGCCTCAGCCTTCAGCTTCGGCAAATAATTGATCTGCTCGCCACTGACGAAACACGATATTTTGCTCAACCTCGCCCAATAATTGTTGATAGGGAGCTTAAGCACGCGCGTTTTTGAGACGCGGACAGCAACCGGAAGTGAGCTGTTTTCCTTTTTAAAACTTGTCTTCACACAACCACATTTCCATTGTTAAGTATCTTTTCTCCATTAGAGATGACTAGTATAAAAATCTGGGAGACAATACTGTCCCGGCACCAGAAATTTTCTCTTCCGGTTGTTAAACTCCCTAATAATTATTGATCTACTTCACAGAGCGCCACCCTTAAACATTTCAGAAGGCAAGATAGGTGGCCTAGCTTCTTAGCTGAAGCTTAGTGGTGGAGTATTCGAACTAGTAATCGGAAGTTCACCGCTTCAGCTTCTCTTCGGAGAACACCCGCGTCGTTATCGACTAATACATCCATGAACAAGAGGCTACGGGTAGCCTACACTTCGAAGGAGTTTTTAGCCTATTTCCTTTAAAATTCACAGTATTTCTGGGATTTTTTTTTTTTTTCCTTGATCAATATCCAATTCAATTCCGTACTCCAAAGTCCACATTCCGTGACCCAATCACATGGTTAAGTGTGATCGTAGAATAGTTGTTCACATTTAAAACTGTTGTCTCCAATCAAAACCAATAAACAGACTCTTTACAAGTTTCTACGATGGTATATTAAAATATTCATACTTTTTCTTAACAATGCCGGGAGAAATTAGTGTTACCGAGTTATACGATGACCTAACCTGCGAGCAGGCGTACTTTGCCTCAGACTGAGAAGATGCCGAGTTGGAATCTTACTTACGCATGCGCAGCCGAATTGCGACACCCCCCCCCCACCCCCCTTAGAAAAAAAAAACAAAAAAAAAAACAAAGTCCAAAAACGGAGCCGAAAACTATCCTTTGTTCATCGCACAAAGTAATTATTTTGCACTTGCCGTTTGTCCAGGCTTGCCACTTACGCCAGGGTTCCCCGCATCACCAGGTTCTCCCTGAAAAACGAATATTACCATATCACATCTTTGTTACATCGTTTCCGTGGTTACAGAACGAATTGAAAGATCACCGCGTGCATTTTAACTGTATAAAGTGCAGTTACTAACCGATGGTCCCGCGGGTCCTTGAGGTCCCGTACCACCCGGGATTCCACTATCGCCCTAGTATTAGGAAGGAATTTAAAAAGTGACAATGTCAGACAGTGCTCGTGGTTGTTGCAGAACTAACTCTGGGATGTTTATTATGATCTGTGCAATTTGTCCTACCAGTGACCCGCGATCTCCCAGTACACCTTTCATTCCGTAGTGGCCAGGAGCTCCCTATATGTGAAACAAGGAATACAGAAACGTAAAAAGCTACAAAAAGCTTTAGTGTCGTCACGCAACGCTCCGGAGAGGAGCGTTGTGTGATGACCCTAAAAACGGTTGTGTAGCTGACTAACAAAAAGCCGGTTCAGTATTGAATTCAATCACTTTACATGTAGCAGTCTTCAACTTTTCCTTTGCATACCCAAGGTCGTCCTCTATACTTTGTCAGTTCAATAAGCCCACTTCAGTTCAAAAAATATTTTCGAGCAATATGCAATTTTCAAACAACCTACTTCCTGCCCTTGGTCTCCCAAAGCTCCAGCTAAGCCTTCTTCTCCAGGGAAACCCTGCAACAAGAAACTGTCGTCTATTGAATTGTATTCGGCGATAATGATTTAGATGAAACTTTCTTCAACGTCTGGCTTGAATCTCAAATTTTAAATTTCGTGATGATCCTTCACTCACTTTGATTCCTGGGCCGCCTGGGAGACCACGATTTCCAACAAGGCCGGTAAATCCCTGCATAAAAAATAACAAAGCAAAAAAAAGCGAACTTTAACACCAGCTTTGACCACCAACATTTAACTTTCCCACCCATTTATCACCTTTCAATCCTGACTGGATGCAAGAGCGTGTTCAAGACCCGGCGTGCCTGCACTTTGGGCTTTCTTCTGCACTTCGCCTCACGAGAGTTTCATCTCCTTTACGTGACCGTCCACTTTTCACATCTCCGCTAGGTAGATTTCGGTCAGCCTCTCTTCCTCTTCCTATATACCACAAGCTGCGTACTCGGATGATCACAACTCCGGAATACACAGTCTCGAACTACCTCGAACGCTGAACATTTTTCTGGTAACCAACAACTACGTTATCTTTGGCCAGATGAACACAATACGATCTTGAGTGCCTACTTACCAGAAGCAACAATCCGAAACACAAGAGAGAAGCAAGGAATCGATCAAAAACGAATCCTTACCTGCACTCCCTCAAATCCTGGATTTCCGTTGTCTCCTTTTCCTCCGCTTGGACCCTGAAAAAAATGCACTTTGAAATCACACAGTGGGACGTACACGGCGTCTTCGAAAACCAAAGTTCACTTGACCAATCACAGACAACGTAGGCCATCAAACGAACCAATCAGGGCACGAGGGAAACGTGAGGCCGGTTCCGGCGCTAAGCGAAGGAGAAAGTATGAAAGCAAGTCGCAATTGAATAACCTGGATGCATAAGAGGAGAATTTATTATTTTTTACTTTGCTTCAACTTACGACAGATCTAAGGACCCGGGCAAACAACTTCAACATCGGTTCGATTTTGTTTAATGATATTAAAGGATGTTGACTGCTGGCCATGGGGTGGGAAGTAGATTTAAAAACATGATGAAAACTTCTCCTCAAAAACCAATATTTGGCTTTATTTGCGATAATTGTGAATTTCAGCATGTCCCCAAATTAGTGCTCCAGCGCTAGAACTACTATACACCTAAATAAAGTTCCTTTCCTTTTCGTATCTCTGGACATTTCTCCCGTATGAGCACATACCTTATCTCCGCCACCTCCAGGCAAACCTGGAATTCCTGGGTCTCCAGATGAGCCCTTTGCAAATAAGACAAATCGGAAAAAAATCATTAATCATTAATTATTCGTTGGCTCCAAGTAATTTACAACCTACTGACTCTAAGGCAACCAGCGAATGAAGAAATGCGAAAACAAGTCAATTGACAAGTCAAATTCAATGCGAGTTTTTCCTACTTTTCCACCGCTGTCACCGCGAGATCCACGCTTCCCCGGGAGACCATTAGTTCCCTAAAATAAGTAAATGTTCATTGTGAGGCTGGGGTTAGGATGACGATGTTTTTGGTGATGATGATGGTGATGATGATGATGATGATGATTATCGTTATTATATTTAAAATTGTTGTCATGTTCACAACGATAGCGTCTGCTTGACTGCTGTCGGGAAAAGGAAAGAACCAAACCACATTTCTGGTAAACCTGGGAAAAGTTGCCAGGAAAAACTTTGGGAATGTCTGGTCGTTCCTCAAGAAACTCCACACTTTATTAGAGAAGTTTGCAGAGCAACTTTCGTTGTCAGATCTCTGTAATGGTCACCTACATTACGAACTTCATTATCCAAAGTCTTACGACTAATTCTCATCTAACAAAATAGTACCATGCGAGCAGAGGCTCTTTCGATCTTCCTAGATAAGTCGAAAAGAGGAAAGAAGACTCTGCTTTGCCGCTCATCCAAAGAAATGGATGAGTCAGTCCAGTTTCGACTTGTCAAATCCAATTATTTAGTTTTTGCGCATGATCAATCGCTACGCGTCATCAATATTTTGAAATTTACAACAGCGTGACAATATTAACTGTTAGAATTCCTATGAGTTTTTCCTCTGTGTCGGTTACAGAAACTAGTCTGACTGAAACCTATAAGTTTTTCAGTAAAAAATGAAATGGCATTTTAAGAGTATGGCCTATCTTGAGTTTCCAATGAAATGATTTCTTGATTGTCGTGTTTCCCAGAGTTGTTAGAAAATATCCCGACTGTTTGTTTTCGTTTTGTGCTTTTGTGGCTACTGGTCACGCGTGACTGACACCGAATACATTTAAATTTTTAGCGCACGCTCAATACGAAACGTGCAGGCCGCGAGCAGAGTTTCCTCTTCCTGACTTATCTAGGAAGATCGCAAGAGACTGCTCGCAGGTAACAAAATAGGTTCGTAAGAGAATTGCTTTTTCCTCCAACCGTCTTCGTAGTTAACACATACTCACATCATGTCCGTTGGTTCCTCGTTTACCTTGGCTTCCCTTTTCTCCATGGTGACCCTTAAAAATTATACGAAAAATATTAGTCCTGGTAATATACAATTGAATAAGAATCACGACTTATGGCGCGAATTCAAAAAACGTAGGGCAAGAGATGAGGAGGAACTATCCCTTGATTGGTCATTCTTCAGTTCGATGGGACGAAAAGGGAGAACTCGAGGGACAAAACTGGCGAATCAAGTCGTGTTTAATGAACACTGCCCAAAAAAAAACGTTTAACTTCTCCCTGGAGGAGACGAAAATGAAATCACAGAAATGTGCCAGACAAAAAAAGAGGGCTGTGAAACTTTTTTCGTATATTTTAACGGATATTACTTGCATGTACAGTAGTGTCTATGCATGACGAGTTGTGCTTTTCTAAGATAATGTTTGATTTTTGCGATGGACCTACCGTTTCGCCCTTCGAGCCAGAGTCACCTGGAGGTCCCAGAATGCCCACTGAACCCTTGAGAGAAATACAGCCAAAGCGATACGTCACAAAATCGTTTGATTTTCAGATTTCAAATTAATTAACAACAAGAATTTTTTTTTAAAGCGTCTATCACCTCAACAATCTTTTCGCCTTCATTTTACAGTGCCCACTCGTTTTAACATATTTCGTTGCTTCTACAGCCTTTTGCTGAAAACAAACTTTTTCTAAGGGCGCGTTCAATTGACCGTATTCCGGAATAGGAATACATGGAATATAAGTTAGAAATCCTTCGTTTTTACGGAGATTCACATTTAAATTGTCAAACATCTGCTAAAATGCTATTTTAAATATATTTTTACTATCCTCGCTGCTTTGAAACGCGCCAAACATACCGTTTTAATCCTCACTACACGTATTCTTATTCCGGAATAGAGTCAATCGAACGCGCCCTAAAAGAGCTGGGTCCCGTTTCTCGAAAGTCCCGAAAACGTTTTGGACCCGAAAAGTCATTTGCGAAATTACCATCCGCTTGTTTCTTTATCAACGTTTTGAAGATAACAAAAGGCAAAGTAATTCTGAAGTTTGATGCATAAAAAGACCTCTCCGTTCTTAAAATAGAGAGAAAATTGTCACACCCGAAAGAAGCCCGAAAAGTATCGGGACTTTAGAGACACTGACACCTGGCTCTCGTTTCTCGAAAGTCCCGAAAACATTTCTGCCCCTAAAAGCCATTTGGGAAACTGTCAACCACCTGTTTTGGAAAGACGATCTTTGAACATGTTTCCAAGGCAACAAAAAGCAAAATGTTTGTAAAGTTTGACGACTTAAATGCTTTCCGTTCTTGAGATACAAAGGGAATTGTGACACCCGAAAATGGTCCGTAAGTTTCGGGACCTTCGAGACTGAAACGGGCCTCTGGTCATAGTTCTAACTATGACCGAGCAATGGAGGGGAATGGGGTTAACACCGATTGTCAATCCCATCAGTCGCGTGATTCAATTTTTGCGTCTTGCCATAAGTACAGCAGCTTTCTTTCACGGTTTTGGGCTTTTTGCCTTGATATTCCATTTCTGTCCATTTTTTTGATGGTTGGTTAATAAAGTGCTGTTGCATTGTTTTATGGCTGACAAATGGCATTCAGTGTGTGAGAACATATATCTAAAAATCACTAGTGCTATTGTAATTTGAAAACGACTTTGGCGATCAAGCTTTGAGATGAAAGCAAAAAAATTGAGGGCACATGAGAAATGTTGTGGTTAACAATAGATGGATGTACAAACTTCATAAGAAATTGCTGATGCCCTGCCACGATTGCAAATCTAAAGGGATTCAACTTACTATCCTTCCGATGGGACCTATAAGTCCAGGCTCTCCAACCGGGCCAGGTAATCCCTATCAACAGACAGCAAAATCCTTACAATCATAGACTTTATTCATAAATGGCGGTCAATTTATAATTCTTTTGTCGAAGTGCAAATTAGCCTACCAAGCCTCTATACCTTACAGGGAATTGAAAAGAATTCTTGCTCTAAAATGAGGCTTGGTAGGCTAATTTGCACGTGGACAAAAGAATTATAAATGTGACCGCCATTTATGAATACGGTCTATTATCATGTTGTTCTTGAACAGATATAATACAAATAAATTTAGACTTATCGTATATTATGAATATTAAAAACTGCACTAGTAACTCATAATACTTATGTGAACAGGTAGGTGTTTCACGACCGAAGATGTCCATTTCTTGGTGTGTGCTTTACTTTGAGTAACCAACACGGTATAAAGCACTGAAGATACGCAACCAACGTACATATTACCAGTTTTATAAAAAAAACACCTACGTAGCTGCCTTTGTGAGAAACGAGGTTTTGTATTACTCAGTGATCACGAATTACGAGTTTTCCGGTTTCGCTGGCACACTTGAAAAAAAAAAAACGTTTCTCAAACCACATGCGCATGCTCAGTATGTCAAACTGATGTAGTTGTTTGCGAACTCCAGTCTAAAATCCTTTTGTCTTTTAACCTACGATTCGTCCAGGTCTTCCTTGGTCACCACGTCCGCCTGACATGCCAGGTACGCCCTAGACAAGAACAAAAATAGCACGTTAATAAGAAACAAACGTTCTAGTTTCGTTAAAACGGAGACGGACCAGAATTTGCCGCGAAATATGACAAATATAAACTTGTGAGCGACGTTTTCTGAGCGGGAAATTTTGGCGGGAAAAAGGGTCTCCTCCTCCTGTCTCCCTTCCCAATCCCATGCTCGGCTCAATTCGTTCGCCTAAATATTTTGATTCCGTTCCAAAGCGGAACGTGGTCTCAGGCTAATTTATATAAGGCTACGTTTACACGGGTCCGGACAAATTTTTGCACGAACGAATTTTGTACCTGGACCGCCTGTTTACATGGAACAGTGCAAATTCTGTTACAGATAGCAGTGGTGTTTACATGGGTCCGTGCAAATGTTGAGACCAGTCGTAGCATTTCAAAGGCTTTTTTAAACTTTCTGCTGTGATTGGTTAAGCTAATGCTTTAAGCCAAACAATCGCGTTGTAGCCAGCTGAAGTACGCGGCAAATCAAAATGTGGAGCGATAAAATAAATACGTTGTTGCATGTAGTTTTAAACTAAAAAATCGGAAAAGCAGGCGAAGGAGTTGACTGGAAGACAGTGAGGAGCAAGTACGAAGACATAACCAAAATGGTTTTGGAAAAGTACCCTGATAACAATAACAACAAATTCCCACGAGGCAGCAGGAAGCTTCCACAAAGACAGAATCCTAAACAAACTAAAAAGTATCGTGCTTTTGGTTTTTGTCAAATTCGATTTTAAAAAGAGGGAAATGTAACTTAATGAAAGTAAGAAATTGCGACCTTGAAACATTTTTGCTTAGCAACGAAAAAATATAAGTAGATTCCATGCCTTAACCACGCTAACCGCGCAAAACCTTGCACGGTTCGAGTGTTTCCACGAGTCCGTACGCATAGTGGAACCGCGTCGGTCAAAAAGTTGACCTGCTTTTTTCAGGTCCCAAACGTGCCCACTTAGCCGTTCAAAAATTCGTCCAGTTCCACCGGTCCCGTGTGAACGCAAGATGGAACCGTGCAAGTTTTTGTCCGTGCACAAATTTGTCCGGGTCCGTGTAAACGGGGTCTAAGACGCAACTCACCTTAGCTCCACTTTCTCCCTTTTTCCCAGAGTGGCCCATGGAACCCTACATTGATTAAAAACAAAGTTAACTTCTTTGCAAAAAGAGAAGGTCACGGCGACTAATTCCCAAGATCAAATGAAAAAGTTTCGCAATGGAAATCTGTTGTGTAAACAGCTAACAAGTGAAGATTACAATACCTGGTTTCCTAGGAGACCGTCCATTCCTTCGTCGCCTTTGGAACCTTTTGTTCCAGGAGTTCCCGTTTCTCCTGACGACCCAGGGGATCCTGGTAAGCCCTAACAATAGGGAATACGC
>NC_090876.1:7263153-7268153 GCF_036669935.1 Montipora foliosa
TTTGTTTTCTTTTTTTTGTTTTTGTTTTTTTTTTCCGCGTCGGTAAAAGTCTTGCCTGTCACTCCCCTGGTAAGTGTTGCCTTTGTGTATAGAGCCTTTTGCGCGTATTTTCTTAGGATCGAGAGGGTAGTGAAACTGCGTAGATTTCTCTGGTGGACACAGTAGAATCATCAACTTAGCCTGCAATGGCGTCGAAAGTCATGCAACGCGAATGGCGTTTTAGTGGATCCTTAAACAAAATATACCCTTATGGAGCTCAATAATGGAAAGTCAGTTGGATAAACTAGGCATGAATCTCAAAAGCGACGAGTACTGGACTTCGACAACAATCTATCGCCCGTCGAGACGAAATCAAAGTGAGCAGTATTTACCTGAAGTACATGGTAATTTGACACAATTGAGTTTCTTGTCTTCACGCACGCAATCAAATAGGAAGAGGTTTTCGCCTCTAAGAGCAAATATGTTGTTTGTTTCAATAAAATTTTCGCTGGAAAAGGATTCTGTGGTATTTTCTGCCTTTGTGAATTATAATATCATGTTGTGTATTGAATTTTCGAGCTTAAGGTTCAAATGTGATATGGGAGAAGTTTTTTAGTATTGCTCTGTAAGCAGGAAGGGTTCACAGGCCTGTTGGAAGCGTGCTTGAGTTTCAACAAAATGAGGCCCAAAATCAGTGAAAACATGTGACGCAGATGAATAATAAAGTAGCTGCTATTTCCAAAATGATGGAATTACCTGGTGATAAATAACGTCGTACGCGTCTTGGAGAGTAAATTTTGACTTTGCATAAACAAGAGTTGGGCGATTGTGATCTTTGTTTTGACTTCGCTCATTTCATTGTCAAACTTTATAACACTTGACAGAAAAAGAAACTTACAAAAACCCGGTATCTTGCCATCATTTGACACAGATGCTTCACTGTTTGGCGAGTAAACATGCCGCGGTAACTTAATCACGACGCCTGCTGAATTCCGGCCATGTCACTTTCGATTTTGCAATTTACTTGAACGTAGTCGTGATCTCTTCACCCAAAAGAGTTACCCGAACCTTGCGCGAATTTGAATTGGCCATCATTCTTAATTAAAATTTTTAATGAAGTATTAAAAGTGTGAATAAGAAAAGTTCAAAAGGCTGCCCTAGCACTTGCGCAGTGCGAGAATCATCCAAGCAATTCAGATATACATACTGTCACATACCCGGTCACCTGGCCTTCCCAGATTTCCTTGTGACCCTGTTGCTCCAGGAGTTCCCTAAAACGAAGGAGGATAATTGTGAAACGATTAAAATTAATCACGGTGGGGAGACTGGATAAGGGTCACGAATAAACACGCGCAAAAAAAAAAAAGCAAAACAAACTTGCTTCTAGCAACGTGTTGAAGAGTTAAGTAAGCGAAACTCCCAATGGACAGGCGATTATTTCATGCACAAACATTTCTAAGCATCAAATCGTCGCAAGAAAGTTTGTGTTTGATGACCAAAAGTGTAAAACAAGTTCTTCAGCGCGATATTTACAAAAAAACAAATGAGTCATTAAACCTTTAGCCCACGTTGTCCGGTTGGTCCCTTGTAGCCTCTCGATCCAGGAAATCCCTGTAAATCAAGAACGCATAAGCGATTTAGGTGTCGTATACGTCGTAAGGCTTTAATTAGCTGCGGAGTCTCCTTATTGACGAAGCCTTCTCTCCAAAACGTAGTCAAACAATTTTCTTCCATTTTTTCCAATTAACAACTTTACATGAAAATGGACTTATAAGCCAATTACTGGAATAGAACGTATAATAAATAGTCCCAAGACTCAGAACTCACCCTGCCGCCCACGATACCCCCTTCCCCTGCGGCACCAGTATCCCCAAACGGGCCCTATGCAAGAAAAATGTATCATTAAAAGTGGAAGTAATTTTATAAGAAATGTAATAACGAAAAGACCAGAAAAAAAAAACTGACCGCAGGCATAATTTAATATTGAGCATTTTTACATTTTCCGATTCTGGAGGAAAATTGTTACAGTACTTAAACTGACTGTCCTTGTTAGTTTAAAGGAACACTGATTCATGTATTTATATAATTATTTATCCCTTGCAGTATGTTACATTTTCAAAAAACGCTGCAAAAATTGACCTTGTGTTTCCTTTAGTTTCTGTTTCGACTGGTACACTACCGTGTCCGTCATGATCAAACCCTCTACTCCTTACATTTCCAACGACACCAAACTATGCTACGCCCTTTTCATATTCAGTACTGATAAATTGATTTGTTCTCTCCCCGCCTTATACTGCTCCGTTTATTAATGGCCATTCCTCGACCAGGGCTCTGGACACATTGAATTCTGCGTAGAACTATACATGTACTTAACAGCCGGGGCAGCTGTAGTGTCAATTATAACTAGTGTATAAATAGGGTATACAATTACCCGTTTGCCTCTTCGGCCCCGAATACCACGTCTTCCTCGAATACCGTCTCTTCCCTGCGGAGAAAAGAAAAATGGCGAGCAAAGGATCAACGAAAGTGATTGCGGCGTTGTATTGTCGCCGAGTTTCAGGATAGAGGCGAAAGACCAGGTTCGCTCGTCAACAGTGGCACGCAGGTGATTTTCTCTTATTTCGTTGACATTCTTTAAGTTGATGCGTGCCTCATTAAAATAACGACAACTAGTTAAATGGATCGATCGCTTTGCTTTTAAAGTAACAAAGAAACGAAGTCCTTTCAGTCTGGTAGAGCTTAGCAGATCATATAATCACCGACAATGATCTCATCATTAACAATCTCTACCCTGCTAGCAGAAAGTCACTTCTACAACTTTCCTTTGTATGCAAGCGGGTAAATCTCGCTCGTCCTCAGTTTGCCGTTCTGTCAAGCACATGCTGCAAAATCTAATTTGAAGATACAGACAATTCAAATATCCGCCTTGCCTTTTGAAAGCTCAGACAAGAATTTGGAAGAGTCAGGATACCTTGATTAGCTCCATAACGAGTTGCGTGGCAATATACTTAAAGATCATGTAAGAGGTTGGCTAAGTTCAGCATTCACAAGTTATGGTTTTTCTAAGTTCAATACAGAACTGCCGTCTGCATAATTTTTCATAGATTGAAAACATTCTTGATACGAAATTCGGGAAGAAAAAATTTTTGTTTGGACCACTTATATCTAAACCGATACACGTAGCGGCTTTCCAATGTGGACCAGTTGTTGGGTAAAGCTATTATGATACCCTTTTAACTTAAAACTAGTCAAAAATTAAGTTTCATAAAGATTACCAATTTTCCTTTGTCCCCAACTTCTCCCATTTTTCCAGGCTGTCCGTAACTCCCCTAAGAAGATAATGCAAGAGAAAATGAGGAGACAGAGAGGGAGGCTCAGGGCGTTGGCCGGGATATGTCATGTCCACAAAAGTTATTTTTAGACGAGCGGAAGTCTTTGTTCTAGCGGAAGTCTGTCTTCCGACTCGTACGCATGCAGTCTTGCCTCGCTGTCAGGTTATTAGTGAAAAGAGAAAATGGCGGCGCACGTGAAAGGCTGATGAATATTTATTTTCTTTCAAAATCAGCCCGAGGTTGGCTGGTTGCATGCGGACGTCTCGGAAGACAGACTTCCGCTAGAACAAGGACTTCCGCTCGTCTAAAAATATATCCCAATATCCCAAGGGCTGGACCGGGAGCCTCCCTCTCTGTCCCCTCATTTTCTCTTGGATAATGTTAATATGAAAACACCTCATACAAGACTCGTTTACTGTTTCTTTACCTGAGTTCGATAAGTTATCGTATTGTAAAATGTAGGTAAGAAGCTGACAAAAGGGGTTCTAGGAATGAATGCTCTACATTCACAGATTTCTAAGAAGGAGTACACTGGATATTCCACCTTCGTCATAAAGTTAGCACATCACCACGAAACAAAGATGTTACAAGCTTCCCTTACATGAAGAATTACAGAGTAACTCAATCATATGGACTTCCTTTACGGCTTGGTTTACAGACAAAAGCCACCAATAGGTATACGCCATTACAAACGTGAATGGATTCTTATGTAACATTGTTATTGTTCCACAACAATGAAATGAGCTTTTTACAGCAGAAATATTTGAAGACTCACTGTAGATCCTTGGTATCCCTGTGGTCCCTCTTCACCAGTGCTACCCTAGATGTAGCATTCAAACACGTCAATCAAACAATTTTGCTACTGTTTTTTTTTTTAAGTCGCAACTGAATACACTACACATAACTGTTTTAGGAGCGTGAACTCACCGCATAACCATCTTCTCCCTGTAGTCCCATTTCTCCGGTTGGACCATGGTCGCCCTTGAAAACATAACAATTGACATGTCTGAAAATGCGATATACAATCTTTACCGATGTCAGGGCTTCAGGTATACTGACAATTGTTCTAAGCGTAGTGATCTTCAAAACGAAGGTACGGGGCTGTGGGAGGGGAGGGCAAACGTCCCCTCCACACCACCCCAACACATGGAATTCCGGGATTGTCCATAAAAGCAAGAGACATACTGTAAAAGAAGATGAACCAACGAGCCATGCCTTAGCTTTTACAGGGTACCCACAGATTCTTTTGCATTATTTCACGCATCATGTTTGTTAAAGTTCATTGATTGTCTCGAAAAATGATTGTCGCAGTTGCTACAACAGGTTGCAAAATTGGCGAGACAAAAATCACCTTTTCTAGCTTTGAATACCCATCGGATCTAGAATTCCAACATTTACCACTTCCCCTCCTCCTCCCCCCCCCCCCCCCCCCCTTCCCCCTCTTTCTAACACTTTAAGTGTTGACTGTTTAAGTTTTCAGCATTATTTGGTATTGCTAGCGACATTGATAAGGGGGGAGGGGGCTGCAGTGTGTGAGACAAATGGGTAAATTAATAACGCCCCAAGAAGGCGAAGTGTTTCCATTAACTTTGCTGCCTGTTGTAGCAACTAGAGCTTCAACGGGACTCGGAACACATGACCGTGAAACTTCGCTGCATGACCATAAGCCAATTTTATTACAAAGCCTGA
>NC_090876.1:7278153-7330653 GCF_036669935.1 Montipora foliosa
ACAACAATCGTAAATCATGTCGTTGGCCTGTCGTAAGTCATTGTCGCATGCGACAAAAATCGTACCGTGTAAATCGGCCCTTAAAAACTCTTCGTTGCCTTCGTTAAATTTATCGTTAAGTGACTTACCTTTGGCCCAGGCTCCCCAGGTCTCCCCAGATTGCCTCGCTTACCTTCCACCCCCTAAAAAAATCGTTGGTCTATTTTAAGCATACATATAGAAAGACAAAACAGGGCAAAGATTCAAAGGACGGGACGACCCTAAAACGCGCAATGCCTTTGTACATTGGCGGGTTACCAAGTTCTTCGCGTGGATATAGTTAAACGAGATCCTACTTGACACTTGATTGATCGCTTGGTTGGTTGGTTCGATGGGGCTGACTGTCTTACGGGCGGTCGGACGGACTGGTTGATATACTGATTATCTGATTGACTGACTGACTGACTGACCGACCGACTGACGGACGGACGGACGGACGGATGCATATCTTCATTTCAACACAGCATTTTATCAAATCAAAATGCAAAAAAAAAAACTCAAATTTGATTTACATAAAATCTGTATATAAATTAGTTAACACTGATCAAGAAATTACTCTCTATTCGGACGAGTTGGCGAATGGGTGGGTGGATGGATGAAATGGATTCATTGAGACTTTTTTACTGTGAGGTACTCAGGGTAAAACTTGTTTTAAAAACTGTAGGCATGGCGAAGACTAGAATCGCTTTTCAAAATAGGAGTAAGATTGAGCATTCCCCTTCTTTCAATGTTCTCTGCGGCAGGTACAAAACACAGGTCACAGGTCATTGTTTCACCATTCTCTACTTGCACAAATCCATTAATACAACTCTTTTATTCCCCCAAAATTTGCATAGGCATTGTTTTCGATTTCTCTTGGGACATCTTCATGTCCCCGGAGAAACTGCAAACAATGATTATGCATTATTATTATAATTTTTTTATTATTATAATTTTTTTTTTGGGGGGGGGGGGGGAGGGAGGGGTAAAAGAGCTGTATTATGGGATTTGTGTAAGTAGAGAAAACAGAAAGAATCAAAAGAATCATAAACATTCATTAAAGCTAATCTTAGGCCTAATTACGCCTAAACAAAAGTTTTTAGGCCTAATGTAAGCATTTGTGAACGGTTAGGGTTATTTCTGTATTGGTAAAAAAATGACATGTGACTTGTGACCTGTGGCCTGAGACCTGTACCTGTCCTGTGCTCTGGATTCGATACTAGCACCCGAAGGCTCTGCTCTGTAGTCTGCTCTAAAATGCTCAATTAGCGTTTTTCCTCTCTTAAAACTATCTTCACTTTATTTCACTTGATTTCACTTGAAGTGTGCAAGCTGGTGCAGCATGGTTGAATCACTTGACGCATAGTAACCTTTAACAATCGGGTGGCAAGTTTTAGACAATCACCCCATTCGCGCAACTCTCGTCAATAAAAAGCTTAATCATTGAAAAAAAGTACATCTTGTTTTCTTACTTACATCCAACCCTGGCCTCCCTGGTAAACCCGAAAGACCTGGATGTCCAGTTTCGCCCTGTGGGATTTAACATATTCCTATGAATACTTGCACCAAGTTATTCGATTTACAGTCGTGGCAGAGTTTCTGGCTTGTGAACGGAGGCGAGACTGATGCACGGCGTCCACGAACCGCAAAGCAAATTCTAATTTGAAGAGCTAACGAAGGCGAGGCCTACGCTGATTGGGATAACTGGGATGGTATTTTTGGGAGAGGAAACCTGAAATCACTTTTTGATAATCAATGCAGTATGTTTCTATCAGATCGATACAAAGGAAGATTAGCAACAATCCATAGTCACTGTCGGCCACTGTCGGGTCCTACTGGGGGGCGCGGTGGCCTCGTGGTTAGTGCGCTCGACTCCGGATCGAGTGGTCCGGGTTCGGGTCCTGGCTGGGGACATTGTGTTGTGTTCTTGGGCAAGACACTTTACTCCCACGATGCCTCTCTCCAGGTGTATAAATGGGTACCGGTGAAATGCTGGGGGTAACCCTGCAATGGACTAGTATCCCATCCAGGGGGGAGTGGAAATAGTCCTTGTCGCTTCATGCTAAGGGAACCGGGGATAAGCTCCGGCGTGTTGGGCTCGGATAGCGCTTACCTTACTACTAGATAGGACCTTATGCTATTCTGCACTGTCGTCAAAACATCGAGCTAATTTCAGATTCACAAACCAGATGTCAAAAGTTGATCGTACTCGTGAATTGCCGATAAAGAGGAAAAAGGAGTAAAACTGCCTGTTTATTGCAATCCAAAACAAACGTTGGGGAATTCATATTGAAACTGAATGCAGACGCACAAATGCTACAACAAACCGCTGTGCATTATCATCGTGGCGCCTAACCTACCATCTTTCCTCTCGTGCCAAATCGACCTCTACTTCCAGGGACACCTCTTTGACCCTGAGAAATAGAAAACAGAAATTATCCTAAGCAGCCAATCAATTGCAGATAGTTATGACCACAGTTAATGCATGGAGATGGTTATGAAACTCAACAAGTTCCTTTGTTTCACGTTTTTGTCCGTATTTTTGGCCTTGACCCTGCACGAAACACACCTTTTTTCTAGAAGATAACCAATCAAATCCTGCGATTAAATTATGCGCATCTAATTTGCAAACCCGTGCAAAACGAAAACAAAAGATTGTGCAGGATCACCGTCGTTTCAACCTCGATTGCGACAACCTTGTTCTCGCTTTTGGAGGTTTTGAGGTTTCATAACCAGTCCCTCAATTAACTATGATACGACGATGACTCCAAATAGACCATTTTCGAATTCTCACGGCTGGACTGGATCTAGCATGAAATGGAGGTTAGTGCAATTTGCCTGCATTAGCCTCCATTTCATGCTAGATCCAGTCCAGCCGTGAGAATTCGAAAGTGGTAAATTGAAGCACACAGTTCTGAATAAAAGTAGATTACTTAATTAATGAACATTTCAACTTACTCGCCGTCCTGGTGGACCAGGCAAGCCCGGTTTACCTGGTGGACCCTAAGGATTGATAAAACAGTCAAAACGTTATTTTTCTGGGGACTATTAGGGAATCTTAAATATCAACATACGTTAATTCACACGAATTAACGAACTAAAGCCTCAACTGAAAAGTCTACCATTACTTTTAATGGTACATAGATTTTTCTTTGTTTGTTTAGAATTTGTGATCACACTTATCTGATTGCGTCTAATTCCGCAAACGCTCGAGCCTCGTCGGGATTTCTACCAAATTTGGAACCAAAACCGCTCAACCGAACATTCGTAGTCAACATAGGCCACTTTGGAAAATACCATAATACTCTTTGTTTGTCCCCCCAAAATTTGCATACGCATTGTTTCCAGTTTCTCTTGGGGCTTACAATGGTCCCAAGAGAAAACAAAAACAATGCTTATGCAAAATTTGGGGAGACAAACAAAGAGTATTATGGTATTTTCCGAAGTGGCCTATTGAAATGGCAAAAATTCATGTCGAAAACTGATTTTTGTGACATTTTGTGAATCGCTTCTTTGTTCATGTCCTTTCACTGCTAGTACGGTTGCTAATTGCTATATTGGGCTCTGACGTAAAAAAATCAGTTTGGCGATGTCGCTCACACAAAAATATTTGGCGGTAAACACTTGTTACTCTGAGGTGTCACGTGACATCAAGATAACCAATGATGACACTTATGTCGAGGAATGCATGTAATGGGCCGTATTTGCGCAGCGGCCATATTGGTCATAGGCAACAGATTTCGCAATGACAACAACCAGGTTTTCTGAGCCCGCGAGACTGAGCACCCCCAGCAAACCATTGTTTTAACGAAAACCGCTGGTCAGCAACCTTGGTTCTGGTCATTGCTGTCTAAGGTCTTCCGATTTTGTACCCTGAGCCTCGAGTTGAAACGTTTGGGAACGAGTTTCGGTGGGTCAAAAGCAAAGTTTTCAATCCCTTGGAACTCAACATGGCGGACGTGTAATTAAGGCCCATTTGATGAACGCCAATATTTGATACCCAACACGAAGTTTCTCTTTTAAGCCTAAGCATTTGCTACCCCTTTCCAGTAGGGGCTAATGAGCCCTATTTTTTGTTGAGGGTAACTGCGGCTGTTTATCTTAACTTGAGGACTGGAGTTTGGGAGACAGTTTATGACACTTCCCAGATGCGAGTTCCGTTGAAGTTGGGGAGGACTGAGAGCGAGGGGACACTTCGTGACGCTTTCCCACCCTGAAGAGAGTATTTCTCTGTCCTTGTGTGGGCCCATTTCCATCAGTAGGGCTAACGCTCACATGGTTCATATGGGTTAGAAACTTAGCACTTCACATTGCACTCTAATCAGTCAAGTCTTTTCAAATATAAGTGCTACACGGCCAACGTTTGCAAAAACGTAATCCTTCCTTGTACTTGTACATGTTCATTGCCGTGACTTTAACATCTTCAGTTCCGACGGCCTGCTCCCGTCTGACCTTGTAGCTCAGTCGGTAGAGCAGCGCTGATCTAACCCGAAGGTCGTGGGTTCAATTCCCACCCTGGTCAGAGTTTTTCTCTGTCCTTGTGTGGGCCCATTTCCACTAGTAGGGCTAACGCTCACATGGTCCATATGGGGTAGAAACTTAGCACTTTACATTACACTCTGATCAGTTAAGCTTGTTGAAATCGTCGAGCATCTATTTCTGGACAAATGATGACGTGCGCAATTGGTGAAAATTCTCAGCTCTACAACAACACTATTCACCTTTATCGGCTCCACTGGTCGATTCGTAATTGGGCCAGACAGAGGGCCTTTCTCACCACTAATAGGTCCAGGGCGAGGGCCCTTTTCACCAGCACCTAGCTAAACAATATAATGAAAAAGTCACAAAACATCGCTTGTCAGGTTCACAACACACGAGTAACACATGAGATGTCTCGAATCCTAAACGCAGCCTACAACTCCAACTCCAACGGACAAAATTGTTGAAACACTTAACAATACCTTGCCCTGCCACAATGTTGGTTTGGCAAATGGGCTCAGAAACCACATTATGGGCTTTTACTTCGGGTAGAAGAGCACAGAACGAGTCATCAGAAAGAAATGCATATGCGAGAAATTTACTCACAAATAATTAGTACTTTGAAGTTTGGCAGTGTGGTAGTGTGGAAGTTTGGTAGTTTGGACGTTTGGCAGTGTGGTATTGACCCTAACCCACATTGCCAAACTTCCACATTTCCACACTGCCAAACTTCCATGAACAAATTGTGAGTAAATTTCTCGCATTCTCGCGTTCCTTTCTGATGACGCGTTCCGTGCTCTTCTAACCAAAGTACAAGCCACATTTTGACGTCATCTGTGATCTATTACTGAACAGACGCACGGTAACATGGAACCTACTTGTTTTATATAATAAAGAATCAAAAATGTTTCATGATGACGTCACCTATGTGTGTGTTCGCTAATAGATTATTTGTATACTCAAGTTGCCGTCAAAACCTCACATTTGGTGATTTCACGTTGTTGTTAAGCAGAGTACAGCAAAAATATGTGCTTAAATGCATGCTACACGTGCAGCACGGTTATTTTTTCCCTTTAGACCAATATTGTTGTTTTGTGGCGTCATTGCCGCCGTTCACAGTCATTTCATAACTTAAACTACCTACTTCTGACATCAAAGGACGACATAATGACTTCCATGCTTAAAATTTACTCCATGAAAGGAAATACAACGCTCAACAAAATGACATGAAATAATCCTCACATTTGAGGGGCCTGGCCCCGATCCCCCTTCAACTGGGGGCCCCGGTGGTCCCGGTGGTCCAGGGGGCCCCGGAGGCCCAGGAGGTCCTGTTTCACCCTGTGAATTAAAATCAAAATAAAAAGATAAGAAAGTTTTAGATGTTATCAGTGGGACCCGTTTCACAAAACTCTGCACGAAGCTAACGAGAATTAAAGGATTAGGAGAATTATTACATAGGTTCAAAACAAAATCTTGACAGTCAAAACTTACACTGAGTGAAATGACATGGAACGTTAAATATGACCTTATGAAATATTAATTGGCAACGTTTTGGCGCAGAATGTCATGTTGTGGTTCTCCTCCTCTATCCCTTCCCCCCCCCCCCCCCTACTTCCTGGTTCCTTGGTGGGAGTCACTTGTGACCAGATGGGAGCTACAGTAGCTGGTCTGCCCCCCTCTTCCTATATTTTAGTTTTTCACGTGATATTTAACACTCCATGACATTTAGTTTCACTCCGTGTACGGTTTGATAAAGATGGCCGACAGCTATCGAAACTGTCGACATTAATAAAAGATCTCGTTTTGGCTTTGTGTTGTCACCCCGCCAGCAGAGCCCTTCTTATCTTCGACGAGAAAGAGAAAGAGAAAAGCCTCTCTAAAACTCACCAGGGGGGGTGCAAGAGAGGCTATGCAGAAATCGTGTTAAGTCTTTATTGAGCATGTGCAAGCCGTTGCTTGGAGACAGTTTCAAATCCAGGTCAAGTCGCGATCGCACTCCTAAATGCCAAATTGATTTTCGTACTGAAGGCTCGATTTTGACTTTCGCCTTGTCAAAAATATAATAAAAGTGTATCAGAAACAACAAAATTACCGGCAAAATCGAAGATGGTTTGAACTCAAGGAGCCACATCAAAATTTAGTGAGGTACGATCGTCTGGATGAGTGCAGTCCAGAGAAGGGTTGTTTAGAGTGACACTGACTGAATTTTCGACAACCTGGGCGGAACAACAACAACAACGACTTATCGACGACATCAACAACAAACCGACGACGCACTGACCGACTCATTCCAGTAACAATGCCTAGCCTATCTACAATACACATACAGACTTTCGACTCAGACGGACCGAAAGGCACTAATCACTATTTACAGTCTTCACAGCCAATGACAACAAAGCTTAACTGATAGTCGACCACTAACATCAACGACCAGGGTGTTTATACCATACACTGATGTTACACAAATTACGTGACTTCCGCTCAGGTTGTCAAAACGTCAGTCAATGTCACCCTAAACAGTCCTTCTCAGGACTACACTAACCCGGACGATCGTACTTCACTCTGACCAGCGTAGATGGTGCTTCTGTCGTTGCAGAACGCCCCAGCCTTCTCGCGGCTTCGCCACTCGAGACATCTTGCGTTCCGCAACAACACAACGACCAGCTACACAGGCTCACTTCAATCAATTATAAATTACAGTATGTATTCGAATAAGTAATGAGCGTCCTAGGTTTGCATCTGAATAAATTGTCTATATTGTCTTGCACGTGTTCTAGATCTCATTACCCACCGGATCACCCGAATCTCCTTTTTCTCCTATTGCTCCCGGAGGTCCGGCTGGTCCCTGCAATTGTATTGAAATTCGCATCAGTTATGGTTGTTTCACGTTTATTGTCATCCGTGCCTTTTTAAATCGAGTCACGGTATGGAATACTACACCAGTCAACTATGACTGGGATATATATACATATGGGTTATTGTCCAAGCGTGAGCTCAAGATGGCTGGATATTGGCCAAGTTCTTTTTTTTCGTGTTTATGGACCGAGACGAAGTCGAGGTCCATAAACACGCAAAAAAAGAACGAGGTCAATATCCAGCCATCTTGACCGAACAAGTTTGGTCAATAAAGAATTCATTATACGGGATCTTGCGGGACTAAGCGAGAAATCCCGAGCGGGCAGTATAGCTCCATCTTGCCCGCTCAGGTAGCCAATCACGGTGCGGGATTTGGTTCATATTGCCCGCTCACGGAGCTAGTCATGTAATTACCGGAGGGCCTGGAGGTCCCGGATCACCAGGTGGACCAATGACCTGCAAGGGAAAAAAATCCTTTCGTGAGTTGGAGCTTCTAGGATTAAAATTTCGCCTTCTACAATTTGAAGGGTGAGAACAAATTCTACCACAAGCCGTGATTTGTAAAAATAACTCAATTTACACTACTGTCTTACTTGAATTAACAAACTGATACAAATAAAACCAGTATGAAAGAAATCATCACGTGATTTTCACTGATATGGAAGGCAATTGCAATCAACCACATAATGTTATGTATCGTGACATTATGTGACATATTCAATGACTTCTTGATTTCCAGAGAGTATTTTTTTTCTCTGCTAATCAAGAAAATTATCCAATATCTTCCCCAGAATATTTACTGAAACCTGGGGAAAGAAATCAATTATCTGATCAATTTACATGCACTAGTATTTGTTGTCAGGTATAATCACATATGATAAAGTGGTATGTTCTTTAGCCCTCAAGCAAGCTCTCTAAATGGGAGGGGGAGGACCTCTTTCGTCCCCCACCCCCTCGAGACAGCTTGCTCGTAGGCTATATGCTCTTACGGTTACAGTCAACTCTTCCAAGAAAATCAGTTAAAATAATTCAAAATACTAACCTGAAATTTCTCAAATTGGAACCTGATTCACACTCCTCCAAACGTGAAAATTAGAAAAAAAGATCGAAGAGAATTCAATTATGTAAATACATAGAATCCTTACCGTCTTCATTTTCTCAGCTGAAAAATAAAAACCAAAAGTAGGGGGGGAAATGAGTTCAACCCACGCAAACGATAAGAAAATGGTTTTTTTTTAACTTCACTGCACACCTTTGCTGCCCATTGAGCGACAATTTCATACAGCTTACCTCCTTTACAAATGGCATCCGTGATTCCTCTAAGGTTCGCCTGTAAAGCGTTGGGTGTGGTTGTCAAGAACACATTCTTCTCAGCCGGCGGAGAAACAATCTTAGCTAGGGTGTCTACGTCTGGATTATCGCCAATCGCAACTACAAACAGATCAGCAGACTTGACTCTAATTCGGAGAGCGGCCTCCTCGGCTGCAACTGGGTCGGAGAATATTCCCTCCGTTATGAGAACAACTGTCTAATAAGAAACATTATTAAATGAATGGATAATGGTAAAGTCTTTGGAAAAGATTACGTATCCTTTTTTTTTCGAATTAAATTGTATCTTTTAATCGAAAATTAACGAAATGCGACTGATTATGTAAAAAGCAAAAATGAAAATGTTAGTGCTTGATGAAAAGGCAAGGTTATTGACGCCCTTCTGAAGCTGGCAATGATGATGATGATGATGATGGGCAAGGTGATAATGATGATGATGAGATTGGAGCTCGAGAGAAACTATGGTTACCTAACCAGTTAAGTTTTTCATTCTGAGCAAGCGCAGATGATGGTGATGATGATGATGACGATGACGATGATGATGATGATAATGACGATGATGATGACTATGACGATGATGATGACGACGACGACGATGATGATGACGATCACGATAGCGATATTGACGATGACGATGATGACACGACGACGATGATGATGACGATCATAATGACGATGAAGATGATGACGAAGGCGATGACGATGATGATGACGATGATGACGATGAGGACGACGACGACGATGATGATGACGATCATAATGACGATGAAGATGATGACGAAGGCGATGACGATGATGATGACGATGATGACGATGAGGACGACGACGACGATGATGATGACGATGATAATGACGATGAAGATGATGACGAAGGCGATGACGATGACGATGACGATGACGATGATGAAAGCAACCTTACGATTGGAACACGAGAAATACGACGGGTACCAGTTTTTCATTCTGAGCAAGCGCAACAGGAGCAGGGGTGGCGCAGTGGTGAGAGCACTCGCCTCCCACCAATGTGGTCCGGGTTCGATTCTCGGTCTCAGCGTCGCAAATTTCCTTTTCGTAAAAGGTCGTTGCATTTGAAACGGTCGTTACCATTTCTCAGAACGGTCGTTGCCATTTGAAACGGTCGATGCCATTTATAACGGTCGACTACACACTTCACTTCAAAGAAAATTAAAAGAAACAAACTAAGAAAAAATATTAACAAAAATTAAGACCAAAAAGGGAAAAAAACACTTATAAAAGAAAAACTGGAAGAAAAAAAGAGTCCAAAAATTTCAAGACTCGAACTCGGGTTCTTAACCCTCACCCTAAACAGAACCCTAACCCGAACCCTAACTCATATGACCAGCGAGACACAACTCCCAGTAACCGCAACCTTTTGAGTTCTTAGACCTAATGAGTGTAATTCAGAGCTAAAAAATGGTATCGACCGTTTCAAATGGCAACGACCGTTCTGAGAAATGGCAACGACCGTTCTGAGAAATGGCAACGACCGTTTACGAAAGGGAAATAAGCCTCGGCGTCAAATGTGGGTTGAGTTTGTTGTTGGTTCACTCCTTGCTCCGCGAGGTTTTTCTCCGGGTTCTCCGGTTTTCCCCTCTCCAGAAAAACCAACACTGCCAAATTCCAACTCGATCCGGAATGCACGGACACATGTTGAATGAGCTCCCGAGCGCTCTTAAGGTGTTCCGTGGGTAAACAAACAAATTTTACAAATTAATTCGATGATGACAAAGATGGTGTTAAATCAAACTTTTCTTTTTTAATCAAACAAAATGCTAAACCTATGATCAATCACCTTATTTGTGTCATTGCGAGCTCCATTGCCGTCTGCATAGACGGTATCCATCACTTCAGCGAGAGCATCACTCGGTGACACAGTATAATTATCCTGGAAATCAATCTCATCGATTGAGTCCTTAATGATCCTAGGGCTTAGAGCTGGTCCACTGAATGAGTCAAAAAGCACGTGAACAGTGGGCTTGGACCCATAGCTGACAACAGCCACTTGAGTGCCGCCATCTGCGACATCAAAGGCGTCGAGCAAATGCTTCGCGAATGCTTTCACCTTCATCATCTCAGGCGAGCTTTCGATTACTAAGGTCAAATCAAACTTTTTGTCGCAAACTGAAACAGAAAAAGGCCTTACGTGTTAATAGCAGAGAATCGTGTAGTGAAGTTAGACCGAGCCGGGAAACAGGATAGATTCAAAGGGCGTCTTGTTCGAGCGAAACAGCTATGCGTTTATTGGTTGATATATCAAGCAGTGTTCAGGCGCGAACAAAAAGATGGATTCAGACATTTCTCCATGTAGAGAAAATTCAGTTAACCTAACCATCTCTTACATTTTTTTCGTCTGAAAACGGGTCAAGTGAACATAGGACCGAGACGTTTAATTCGTACAATCACGACCTAAACTTTTAACTTGCTTTATAAATTCCAGGATCATCCATGAGTAGGAATTCACAAGGTTCCTGTAAATCGGGTCGAAACGGTAATAGTTTGACAAAAGAGCAAAAACATGATACGAAATGATAGCGCTAAGCTGGGGAGCCCCTTATGACAAACGCAAATTGGAGCATCACACTCGTGCTAATCATTTCGATTGGTCGACCTTACCATCAATTTTTAAACTGTCTTTTACTCAGTTTCACAATGTGACTTATGTATAGGAGTCAGAATGAGAGTCAGGATGACGTAGTGATCATCAACCTTGTCTCCCACCTCTGCAGTCATATGAGGGTTTTTCTCCGGGTACTCCATTTCCCTCCCTCATCAAAATCGACCGCCAGCTAATTGCATCTGGCACAGTTCGGAGCTGTGCTCCTTAGGACCTTTCTGAAAACCATTTATGTGATTGAAAGCTCCCTACAGAAATAAAACACTAATGTATTCATCGCAGAAAGGAAACACAAAAAACCCCTCGGGAGCCCATCACAAGCAGCGAACAACAGCCATTATCATTCGATGGATTTTTCCCCCATTTTCATTGGCTGGGAGCCCACCACGTGACCTGCAAATAACTGCCTACAAATAATGGTCTGCTCATGCGTAATACCGTCTAAATCCGTTTTTGCTGCAAATATTCTGCTCATGCGCAATAGTAACCATGCTCTTGATCGAATGATAAAACAATTATTGACCTCGGTTATCGCAAAATATCGTGATTTGTCTCGCAGATCAATTATTTGTCTCAGCCTTCGGCTTCGGCAAATAATTGATATGCGCGCCACTGACAAATCACGATATTTTGCTCAACCTCGTCCAATAATTGTTAATTAATTCCTGTCACACCGTTTTTACAGATCGATTTATTTTTACTTTGAATTTCCCGCGAATGAGACTCTCGCAGGAGCCCGATGACCAATCACAAGCAACTGAATTGACGTCATTGCGCCACCGAAGCAGACCTGCCTTTGTTTTTTTTTTTTTTTTGCGGAAATGGTGGTCTAAAAATAGATCGGTCAGTAAAAATGTCGTGGCTTAGTGTGGGAGTTGTTCACTCCTAGTCATGGGGCTCCTGCAGCCACATATTAACCATGCTCTTCAAATCTACTTTTTTGTCTTTACCGTTCTCTGGCAGGATACACACTTGAAAACAGCCCGTGTCAGAATCCAAACAGCATTTAGACTCTCCGGGGCAGTCTGAGTCGTCAGCTGATCCACCATTCTTCGCTGAATACCCACAAAGAACAGAGCCAGGCGTGGGATCCAGCGACTGACACAAAAGTGGATCCGGTGTATCAACTGTAGGACACTTTCCGGGTTTGTCTAGGAAAAACATGGAAAGGCTAAAGAAGTTTTTCCACTACCAATAAATCATGCAGACAAAGTACCAGACGACAGCTCGGGTGTTTTAATCTAAGATATGGACGTTAGTTTTGCCCGTACGGATCTTCAGTTGTAACTTTAACCCCTGAGTAAACATGACAAGAGAAGCTTTCAGTCCGCGTGGAGGGGAGGGGGTGGGGGGGGGGGGGGGTATGTTAACAAGCTTCTTCTGGTTGCTGTCCATTCTCTGAGGTCGAGGTTGGTTTCTGCCCACTGCCACTCGACTTTTCCTGCAGCTTGAAACTGGTTTTTGAGATTGCTTCTTTTTTTCTTTTTGTTTGCCGTTTGTTTAGTCCCGGCGCGGGTAAACGGAGAAAAAGGGGGCAAGGCCTAAGCAGAAAGGGTGTACTCACAACTTTCTCTGAGAATGTACTCTGGCAGAAACACCAACGCCAGCCATAACGATATGTAAATTTCCGTTAACTTGATTCCAGGCCCCAGTCGTTCAAAGGGTGCATAACGCCATCTACTAGATAAATCACTATCCACTACACAACTCTATTGATTTTGCCTTATCCACCTTTTGAATAACCGAGACCAGATGAAATAGAAAAGGAAATACTTTTCAAAGTGTGCTCATAGGCAAAGCGTGCCGCCTGAGGAGCTATTTCGTCACCATGTTGTTGCGCTCCAGTGAATTCAAATGGTGTCTTGTAGATGCAGACGTTAATGGATAAAGGCTTACCTCTTTACAAATAAATGTTGTAAAATTAACATGAAGGGACTCGGTCATTTGCCTGACTCACCGTCTCTGTCTCCTAGTTTTCGTTTGGTTTGGCATGCATGCGGGATCACCACGCGAGTAGAGCCTCTCTAAAACTCACTAGAGAGGCTCCGCAGAAAGGGTGTCAAGTCTTTCAACTCGACGCAGCCACGTTACTGGGCTAGTCACTCCGGTCAGACCGGTTTACGCAGCGTGAGCATCATATTTTTTGACAAGGCGAAGGTCAAAATTGAGCCTTCAGTAAGAGAATCAATAAGGCGCGTAGGAGCGCGATCGAGACTTTGCCTGGGTTTTAAACTTTCTCAAGGCAACTGCTTGCGAATACTCAATAAAGACGTAAAAGGATTTCTGCAGAGTCCTTTCTTTATCATCGTGTTAAGAAAGGCTCTTCTGGCAGGGTGATGCGGGATAAACATGAGCTCGCAATTAGGGAGATAAGGAAACGACGGTGGATATCGCAACGAAAACCTCACAAAACGGTGATGTCATTGGTTAAAAGAGGAAAAAGAATCGTGTTGCACGTGCTGCACGTGCGGCACGCATTTTAATACACTTTTTTGCAGCGCGGTGTTTTGCACCCTAACAACGACGTGAGATCACCAAATTTGACGTTTTGGCGACAACGTGAACACGTAAAATCATTCATTCTGTATTTCTTCTCTAAAACCGCTTGCACCAATTTATTTTTAATGTTGCACGACGGAAACGAGGTGGAAAAATCGAGAAAGACTTGTGTAGTCTAAAAAAAGTCATAACGGTGACGAATAGCATTTAGAAACAGGGAAAAGCTCGAATAGGCCTGCGGCTCAATTTTTCACCCCTTTCACTTAAAGTGCCCCTGTGAACAAAAAAATCATTTTCTTTTTTTCTTCAAATTTTGAAAGTGTGTTTGCTTAACAACTATCTGGCAAGATTTTGAGCTTTGATTTTTAACCAAAGGCCGTTTACTTTGAGTGTAAGTTTTGGATTTCACGGTCCGCCATTACTCACGTTCAAAATTGACTGATTGGACCTCAGAGGGTTGAATCCAGGGAAAAGTGACGTCAAAGGCTCACCAGCTTAAAATTTCAGCGTGTGAATGCAGTTTATTATAAATGCAAAGGAGATTTTAAAAGTCTGAACGCCCAAAACTCCCGTGCTGCATATTAATTCTTCGGCGTACACACGCATTGAATTTTTAAACTAGTCCTCGACGTCAATTTCTCCTCAAACCAGCTCTCTCAAGAACTTAAAGTTAGTAATGGTGGACAATTAAATAGGAAAATTCCAGTTAAAATAAACAGGTGTGTTTTGAAATCGAGGCTTAAAACTTTGGTCGCTTAGTGTTTTGTTAACATGGTTTAAAATCCAAAGAAAAATAAGAATTGATTTTTTGGTCACAGGGGCCCCTTTAACCTGTCAGAGAAAAATGGAAATTTTTCCGTTCAAACCTCAACTCTAATTTGTTCGTATGTCTCGCTTTTGTTTTCGTTCAAGCGGATGTAGAGAGCGCACATAACATTGTTCTCGGACGTGGACCAATAAATTTAGAATACTTACCGACGCACATCTTGTAGGTCAGGTCATCTAGGACCAAGCCACTTAGTTCATTTGGCACGTCAGCTTCGTACACCAAAGAGTTATAACCACTCAATTTTTGCAAAAATTCCCCCGGAACAGCACGCTTGGTTCCTATGGCAACGAAAGTAACGCCTAATGTTCCAAGATCCTTTCCAGCGCCCTCGAAAACGTTAAAATCTGCTGTGGATTCATCGGAAGCCACAAATATAAGGTAACGTGGTACTTGTCGTATTCCTCCCCTCAAACTAAAAATATTTTCTTTAATCGATTCCAGAGCAATGTCGACCCTTCTCTGGGAGACTTCCCGTTTCGTGACGTTGTCAATGAGATCTTCCAGGAAACGCTGGTCTCGGTATTTTCGAAAATCTGTCAAAATGGTAGCATTCTCGCCATATTCTAGTAAAGCGAAGTGGTTGTTGTTCTCTGAGCTAGAAAGTCGCCGAATGAGTTTTTTGACGAAACGTTTGATTTCGTTAAAATCGCTGCCTCTTACGGCGTCTGAATTCTCCACTGCGATGGCAACATCCAGGGGCATAAAGCAATCTGTTCGAACAAAAGAAGTTTAAAAAATCATCAATAATTCATGAAGGAAAAGCCTATCCAGTCACCGAAAAAAAGGTCACGTGTACGAGCTTTAAAACCCGATAAAACGCTCCTCGTTAGAATTCTTTATATGAAGCATACTAAGAAGGCCTTGCTTGTTTGCCATGTATGCTAATGTTCTCCACTCAATATTTGAACCCTTGTTCGGACTCCAGAGAGACAAGTATTTTGTGGAATCTTTTTGAACCTGTTCAAATGCCTCGCAGCACGTGTTTTGTCGGGTCTAAAAACACTAGGCTACGCCTTCGCAGAATTTGCATAATAATTGACAATTAGACCCGTAGCCCGCAAGGGCTACGGGTCAATAGCCCATGTTACGAGGCCGAATGGGCTATTGACCCGTGGCCCTTGAGGGTGAAGGGTCTAATTGTTTTAGTATCACCCAACTAGTCGGACAGAAAAGGTAATGATAGAGTTAGCAAATGCAAGTTGAAGAAATATTTATTTGGGAATAAAACAAAAGAAAGCGTCACGCTTTTCGCTACTCGAGGACTATTACTAATAGTCCTCTAGTAGCGTAGCCAATCACAATGCAGCATTTGCATTAGTCCACTAGTTGGGTGATGCTAATAAAGTTTAGTTCCCAGCGGTCATTGGTCTTGCCATCCAACATGGCCACCAGGCACAAGTGATGCTTTGAAAGTTCTCAAATTTTTGAGGACTTTCAAAACATTTTATTTACTATATACTCCACACAATTACTCCATTGCTGTGTTACCACGGCAACTTCCGTATGGCACTCTATAACCTAATTTATGCATTCGTCATTGACCAATTAAAAACGCGATATTGTGTTGAGTATGTAATAAAGTTACGGACGATGACACCGATACTTGGGTTTCCGATCGGTGATGCTTAGTAATACAGCGACATTTTTGCGCGGTTTGAAATTATGCAGAGAAAGTAGATCATAGTAACTACTCTTGGTATCCAAAAAGAAAATTGGGGGTAACCATTCATTTTTGAGAGATAACTAAGCTTCAATTTAAGAAAGAACGCCATACATTGCTTTGTATTTTACAGCTTTTTACAAATATTATTCATGAATAATCCTTGATAAATGCGTGCTTACCCCCAATTTTTCTTTTAGGATTTCAATAACACTTGTTAAGATCTACAATTCCTGCATAGTCATAAACCGGGGCAAAAATATCTTTGAATTATTAGGCACCGTCCTTAAATTAACCGACGCTGACGTTAGCTGACGTTTCGAGTGTTAGCCCTTTTGTCAGAAAGATTCGCTCTAACAAACGGATAAACTTAACCTTAAAGCTGACCCCATTTGTTGTTTTTGCCTTCAAAAGTTGACTGGCTGAATGAGAGACAGAGAGAAGAGACTCACTCACTCACGCACTCACTCACGCACTCACGCACGCACGCACTCACTCACTCACTCACTCACTCACTCACTCAACCACCCAACCACCCACCCAACCAACCACCCAACCACCCACCCACTCACTCACTCACTCACTCACTCACTCACTCAATGGCGGATTGACTATGAAAGACTGACTGACTGACAGCCGATGATTGAGAAGCAGAAGAGGGCGAATTTTCCAACCGAGCAGCAATCAACGTTTGTTATTTTGTCTTTACTTCTGATCACAAGCCACCTACTTCTTATTTGAGAAGCGCAAAATCGTTCACCACAACTATCTTGACAGCACATGGGTAGCTGCCCGCTCTTGCAATCAGAGTCCACATCACACTCATTCTCCAATAGCGTACAGCTTGAAGGTGGCTGGGGAGAAAGGAGAGGACATTTGCCAACTTTACCTGTGCATAGAAAAAATACGACACTGTTTATTCTCAACTTGGAGATCAGAAAATACACCATACTCGTCTCAAAATCAAGGACTTTTCAAAAGCTTTCACTCCTAAGTTTGTGTTTCTATTGTGCTTATATAGCAACCCGCACAAGGGATGCGCTAAAAGGATACACTAAAAAAAGCTCTTTTTTTAATGCCTACGTCGTCGACTCCCGCACTGCAGTGACGGGGCAGAATACAAAGACACCCGGAGGCCGCTGTGAAAGGTCCTCTTGAATTCGGGGCCTGGTGTAGTGAAGGTCATAAATTGATAATATCCCTTTTACAAGGTCAGACCACTACATCAGAAACTACAATACGTCCCCTTTTCTTTACCAATAGTGTACGAGTCCCTCGACGTGACAAGAGGGAGTTTAAGCTAGGACAACGGAAAACGTCTCTCCAAAGTATAACTTGGCGCTATCTTAGGTATTTCGCGATTATTCCATTTTGGTCGCGTTGTACAGTACGGGCGAATTATCCTGTAACTGGATGGGTAAAAATAGAAATTGTTATACACCTGAGATTTTCCCTTAGCAGCGCGCGCTCTCATTGGTTACTTCGAGGTCACATGACACATGACACATGACATCTAACAATAAAACTGTTTCCCGCCAAAAGACTCTGAGCGGGCAACAGTGTAAAATCTATGACGGCAAAGGGTAACAGTGCACTTTTACCCGCGAACAGGGAGCTTTAGCAACGACGACGGGAACGGCAACGAGAACGTCATCTAAAAACATAAATTCGCGTTATTGCAATCACTTCGAGACTATTCCAAGCTTTTTAATATGACAAAGGTTTAGCAGTCCCTCAGGAATGAAACCGTTATGAGCGGCGCTTAATTTAGGGGAGAAAATGAAAATTTATCTCCGAGTGCTGACGTTGTCCATAAATCCTCCAATTTGGCAATTTTACGTTGTTGTTTTGCAGACGACGGCAAAGAAAGAGACAAAAATGAAAAATGCACGTGCAGAGCGTGCAAAGCTACTGTTTTTGCCTACTAAATATGCAAATTTGTGACGTTCTCGTTGCCGTCGCCGTTGTCGTTGCTAAAGCTCCCTAACGTTTTCCCGAGGCGCAGCCGAGGGAAACATTGAGATTCATAGCTCCCTAGTGTTGACCGACGACCGCCGTTCCTGTTGCCGTTGCACGATTTTCTTTTTTTGCTGTGAATCTCAACATTGAGATTCTCGGCAAACAAGATGAACTGTTTCCCAAGGGACCAGTTATTAAGTGTTTAATGAAGGTTTCATTGTTGCATGCTCACGTTGTCGTCAAAACCTAAAATTTGGTGAAATCGATCACATTGTTGTTTTGAGGAGTACGGCAAAGAAATGCACGGAAATGCGTGCCGCACGTGCGGAACGATATTTTTTCGTTTTTCTTAACCAATGATATTCTTGCTTTGTGGCTTTGTCGTTGACGCAGTCGTTGTCATTGTTTTACTTTATTTATTTATTTATTTATTTATTTATTTACTTATTTATTTATTTATTTATTTATTTATTTATTTATTTATTTATAAGCTTCGCCAAAGGGCAGGGTAGGCTCAACAGAGCGTGAGCTCCAAATCAGAGGCCTTAAGGAATGTGAGACGGACCTTCATTTTCACTTCCTTATACGAGAAGACCGGAATTTGAGCAGCAAAGACCTGAGTGCCCGCGAAGCCGCACTGTTGAATTCACAACTTCTTACACGGTTAACAATAAAATGACACAAAGCTTTGACCTCTTTAAACCTTGTATCCGTCTTTACTTGAAAGTCTTACCTTTACAAACCAACTCTGCAATATCTCTACTTTTGGTGAAGAGAGTCCCAAGATCTGAGACGTTATGGAAGAACTTGGAATGAGGTTGAGTAGATGCAAGTTGGAAAAGATTCTGGTCAATTCCTCGGCCAACGGCTACAATTATTAGCTTCACTCCCAAACTTTTAAGCATTTCAGCGGCAGCCAAAACCTCTTGTGGATTGTTCACGGAGCCTTCTGGCACAAGGAGAACGAAAGCTTTTGGCACAGACTGTCTGACTCCACCAAATATGGTAAAGGTATTATGAGCGGCTTCTGCCAAAGCAGATACCACATTGACTCCGGTTCCTTCTTGAATCAGTTCATTCGTAAAGTCCTTCAGAATATCAGCTGAATACAACTGATCGATCTTGAGAGTGGTTGATGCTGTGCTACTATAAGTTACCAAACCTACGTGCACTTTCATCGGGTCGATATCGAAGGAGTCAACAATATCGTTTAGGAAGTTCTCCATATTTTTCAAATGGTCTTCTGGAATGGTTTGTGACGTTGGTATTCCGAACACAACGTCAACTGGTTCAGAACAGGCTGCAAGAAAGAAAAGTAAGCGGGTATGTTTTTAGTTGAAATTCAATGTCCGTATTGTTCAAAAAAGTTGCATTTGATGGCACCCCCTTTAATCCAATATTTGCAATTGCTTGCGCCAAATATATCCATAGACTCCAAAGTGGAGTGAATCAATGATTTCCTTAAGTTGACCGTGCTTTAGCATTCAGTTACAACTTCTGTAAGGGAGAAGTGATCGTTGCACTTTGTTGGACAATTTAAGCAATTATTGTCCATAATTATAGCCACCTGGCCCCAGTTCAAACGATAGATGGCTCTATCGCCAGGATAAATCACTATCCAATGGAAAAGTCATAGCAAGACCAATAGCGCTACCCACTACTGGATAATGATTTATCCCATGGACAGCGTTATCCACCTTTTGAACAGCTGGGGCCTGAAAAATTCAGGTGGCTCCAGCGTGATTTAAATCCATGAACTTTGCGATGCCGGAGTAAAATGCTGCCCCAACTGAGCTATGAAGGAGGAACACAGTGGGCAATGGGTTAATTTGTTGGGCCCATATGCAGAAAGTGAAACGATCACTTCTCCGTTATGCCTTTCCCCCCGTTTGTTTGCTTATTCAATTTTTCTTTCTGTTGTACCGCGCACCGGTGGCTCAGCTGGTTGAGCACCGGGCTGTCACGCGGGAGGTCGTGAGTTCAACTCCAGCCGGACCAACACTCATGGTCTTTAAACAACTGAGGAGAAAGTGCTGCTTTTGTAACCACATCTGCAAAAGATTAGACGTTCAAGTCTTCTCGGATAAGGACGGTGAGCCGGAGGTCCCGCCTCACAGCCCTTGTACATTAACTCTGTGGGGCGTTAAAGATCCCACACACTATTCGAAAAGAGTACTTAAAGCACGTAGTTCCTGGTGTTGTGGTCTGACCTTTCCAGCACGTGGTAGTCTTGGCCGGATTAGCTTGAAGGGATTCTGTGTGAATGAGACCACAATTGTGTATAACAGCCAGAGGTCAGGCTACTTAGTCAAACATTTAAACTCAAAACCCACCTAAACATTCTCTCTTACTAAGGTCTCCAACCATTTCCAAGAGTTCATCAAACACTTTAGCAACATAGAGATTCTTTTCCTCTGAAGCAATGGTGAGTAACTGGAATGGGTTCACATTCTTTCCTACTCCTAAAGCAAGCACTTCCACACCTTTGTCACTTAAATTTTGAGCTGCAGCAAAGAGGTTCTCCTCAGATTGTTCTGGGGAAGGTTCTGGAGTCTGCGTCCCATCTGTGAGAACCAAGGCTACCTGAAAGTACCAAAGGTAACTGCTTTAGAAGAACGACCGGACTCAGCTTTTTGCAGGAGGCAAGCTATGATATGGAGATTACTACAGTATGCAGACTGAGGTGCAAAACAGCTCTAGTCCAATCCCATCCTTTGCAATAGCAATCCACGAATGGGAACATGACTTTTTATTATTATTTTTGGTGCATTTCCGACTGTTAATTGCTAATTTCAATTTACAGTGTCCCCAATTAGCGCTTCAGCGCTAGAACGACTAGACACTTAAATAAAGTTCCTTTCCTTTCCTTTCACAGTTACAAAGAACAAGGCAAGATGTATCTCTAGCTAAAACAACATCATTTGCCAAACAAAAATTATGTCAATCATCCAATAATAATTATTGACATCAATATTATTGAACCAATAGCGTTTTATTGTCCAAGGAGAATAATGTAATATGACATCAGTTTGAACCAATCAAACCGGCTCTAGAAATAATTTAAATTAACATTATATACCACGCCTTTATATTTTTGACTTTGCCCTGCACAATATATTGATAAATTGAAAATTAAAAAAAAAGAGATTTAAAAAAGAGTTTGCTTAGCTTTCCTTAGTTTTTGGACAACTTACCCTCTTTATACCAGGTCTCATACCATTTCTCTCTGTAAAAATTTCCTGGTTGGCTAAAGTGAGTGCCTTGTCTATGAATGTCAGTCCTTTTGACTGCAAGATTTCTTCAACCCTTCTTTTAACATTGACACCATTGAGTTGGGCACCAGAAAAGTCATTGAATCTGAGGTAGACCTTAGGCTCAGAACTGTACTCAAGAATAGCGAACTGGGATGCATCCGTAGAAACCTCAAAATGGTCGACAATTTGCTTGACAAAGTTCTTGATAATGATCCAGTTGTTTGACGAGATGCTACCTGAACCATCCAAAATGAAAGCGAAATCTACCGGCACAGGACACGTTGCTAGTAGAAGTAAACAAACAAATTTAGTACTGAGAGAGAGACTATATGTCTAATGCCAGACAATTTTACATATCAATGGGGCCACTTCAGGGAAGAATGGCTCAACATCATTTCACCTGATAATCTTGAGAAATATTCAAACAAAGAGAATAACGAAAATCTTGATTCCCAGTCACTGCATGAGTATTAAGAAACCAAAAAATCTCTTGCCAGCGAGCTACAGCCACCGACAATGGCTGCATAACATTACACTCCCTTTTCACATCCCAGCGTTGGCTCGCAGGATCTGTTAAGAAAATTCCACTAAAAGAACAACAGGAGGAAAGGGAAGCAGCGAAGGTGCCAGATCTATGCAATTGTGAGTTTCTCGAGGAATTTGTCAGAGGATGTAGTTCTGTAGAGGGAGGTACAATTTTGCCTACTGGTTGAGATGCATGCGAATAATTGTGGATGACGATTATGATGATGACGGTTACGGGAATGGCAATGTTGGGATCAGGATGACGATGACAAGGATGAGGATATGGTGAGAATTATGATTACAATATGAGCAATGCTGACGATGATGAAGACTATGGCAGTAAGGAGACACATGATGATGATGATAATGGTCATGAAACTGAAGTGACCACATTTAAACATTTGGATACTTAAGAAGCCTCATTTCTAAGAACAGTAAAAGTTGCTTACTTTGTGATATTGGTTCCAAGCAAAGCAGTTGACAAGCCTCATCATCATATGGAGATGGACAACACTTCCTGCTGGCAGAACACTCTTGGTCTGACAGACACTCATTATCCAGGTCCATAGGACATTCAGCGCCATATTTGGCCACCTTGGGGCAAACTTCCCTCTCTGCAATAACGTTAATAAAATTATTCTCTGTGATGTTGTGCACATTTGATCACAAAGAAAATTGATCTCCTTCATGTTGATTGAAGGAGAACTGGCAGTGTGAATATTGTGGCCATTTTTCTAGAGCACCTAAATTCCAAAAACCAAAACTTCGCCAAAAATCACAGAGGCAGCAATAAATTAAATTTAGGGCTCAATAATGAAACAAATTCCCCGGACTAAAACGAACTCAAAATAACATGACAGGAATTGCGTGACTACTAATATGTCACGCAACATATAACACATCCATATCTTGCCAGTGACATCGGAGAAATAGTTTTTTAAAATGTTGTTTTATGGGGTAATTATGAATTAAAACTAAATTCTGTAGGCTCCAGATATTATCTACATCACACACCTTTGTAGCAAAGCAAAGGAAAACGCTACTATTCTGTAGTCGCAATCTTCACGCAAGACGACAAAGAATTGCCTCGTTGTCTAACAGAGATTTCTGTTTAAACAGTTTTTTACTATAAATATCGGGAGAAAGACTTTGAAAAATCAAATATGTTGCTGCTATATGCAAAGAACAGATTTCACAAGCTTATTTGAGCATGGAAAAGTATAAACTTGACAACTGTACATGTGTTCTGGCACTCGAGAGAAGCAGTTGTGGCCAACTTATAACCAAAAATTAACCTTAAACCAGACAAACGTTTTTAGGAAAATAGATATAACTCGTGTACATGAGAATGATGGTATGCTACAAATGACAGTGTATTCTCTAATGATCAACTTCGAATACATACTCAAAAAACTTACGTGCGCTCAGTCCCTGGATCATGAATCCGTACATAATCCCGATGACTGCAGCTTGCCAGAGAGTCATTTTTTTGATTTGGAAAAATTGGAAAGCTATGATGTGTCCTTCAAAGATCCATGAATTTTGGTTTTTGCGAGTCGACGACTGGCCTCCGGGGTCATGGTCAGCAAAGAGAAAGGCCTTTGTGTGAAGAAACATGACACCGTTTCATGGTATGCAGTACGTTGACAGGAATCTCTATTTCGGTCGTCCCCTGCCATGCTAGCGGAGGTTATCTCGTCGGTTTCATTTTTCTTGTTTTTTTTTTGTTTTTTTTCAGCTGCTTCCACTGATGATGTTTTCTCCCCCTAAGCAAAACGAAAGTGATAAGATTGCAGGATCATCGACGGCACAGTCAAGCAGGCCGTGGAAATGAGAGGTTCCCCCGACGCAATGAAAGTCTTGTCGTCAGTTGGGGGCCCTGTGTTCATCACCAGCAGCAAAAATGAACGTACCGGTGTCGGTTGAGCATCGGGCTGTTATGCGGGAGGTCGTGGGTTCGAACCTGAGGAGAAAGTGCTCCCTTTGCAATTTCATCTGCAAATGGTTAGACTTTAAAGTCTTCTTGGACAAGGACTATAACCCGTAGGTTCCATCTCACAAACATCTCCTATGTTCATAAGTTTCCTGTGGGACGTTGAAGAACCCAAACACTTTACACACTATTCGAGAAGAGTAGGGGATGAAGTCTCCGGTGTTGTGGCTGTCCTGTTCTCTCCAGCAAAATAGTGATGTCTCTTAAAAGGCTTGTGGTTATATGAGGTCACCCAAGCAGAAACAGCCATAGGTCAAAAAGGGACTTTGCCGTATGCTGGAACATGTAGATATAAATGCTAAGTCGCCAAGTTCTGTTTTCTAGTCCATTTATTGGGGTGCAGAAGGAACGGACCTTCTGTGGGCGAATTCCCAAAAATTTCCTTGCTTGATTAAACAATCACTTGTTGCTGGGGTTTCTAACTTTTGTTCTGTCATAAACAGCGTGAAGAGTTTCTCGTTCTAATTATTTTGATAAAAGAAACAGAAAGGTCTCTGATGAGTCCCTTGGTCGGGATGAAACGAGCTTCGTAAGACTAACCACAAACAAGGTATTATGCCTGCTTACTTAATAAGCACAAAAAAAGTGTGATTTAAACTTCATGGCAGCCGTTCGTAAAGGAAGGGGAAGTGGAAATGAGCGAGAAGGATTTATGATACTACCGGGCCTGATTTTTTCCTCAACACTGACTAAATAAAACCAAAAATATAAAATTTAAATGCTAATAAAAGAAGGAATAGAAAAAAGAAGGCACAAATACGAAAATGAAATCTTTTTTCTTCTAATAGAATATCCGAACGGTAGTAACAAACCTAGAGTTTTGGAAAGGAAACTGTTCGTGATAAAATGAAATTAAAATAAACTGATTAAATGAAGTTAAGGTTGTACACCCACCAAGTTTATAATTTAACTTGAAAGTTTATTTCATGGATGCACATTTACCATATGTGTTCAATTTTTTTGCCGCGTTCACGGAAACGAAATAGTTTTAAAGCAAAGGGGAAACTTCGGGCTAAACGTTTTACGTTTTGCCAAAAATCAAAGAAACTTAGTTCAATAAAGTTGACTGTTACTTGTGAAAATGTCATGCAGTCTGCAACTCTATTGTCGATTGTCAAAAAATAGGTTGCAGGGGGCAGGGGAAAGCGTGGGGGGGGGGGAGGTGGGGGGGTTGAAGGTCCATTTGTAATAAGTGGAACTAGTTGGAGCTTAGTTTCCTGAAAGTCAAGACAGTTCTTTGAGAACCAAGAGAGTTCTTTGTCCTTCTCCGATTTTATCAAAGTAAAAAGGTTCTTTTGCAATCTCACTGACCCGGTAGGGGACTGTTCGGTCGGTAATCTGCTGGTTATGACGTTAATGATATTGCTTTTGCCTTGTCACATAATGCGTGTGATAATCGGACTCTTTATCTTTGAGTCTGATAAACAGCGCTCACGATTCAAATGAGATCACGAAAGTCAACACGAATGCGCGTCAAGGAAGGTTGAAGATGGTAATGACTCTACAAGTTTGGTAAAAACGTTCTTTGCAAAGAAGTATGCTGCACAAATCTAAGTTGCTATTTTGGAATGTGGTATTTCGCTTTTTGGCAGGGATGTCAGCTCAAGAAGGTGAGAGAGTCAAAGACACATCTTCAGATGTTCTCTGGTGCTCTAACGATGACAGATAAATCGACAAAGAATACATGCACAAGTGATCACTTTTAAAACTGCTCCGTTCAATTCAAAGAATTAACCAACTTAGTTGGACGAGAAATTGACAAAGACCGATTTGTTTTCATCATTTCCGTAATCGTTCGGTCTCATCTTTGATCTTTATACCATGAACAACGTTTTTGTTTGTATCGTGTTTAGTTTTTAATATCAAGCATGAAATATTTTCTTATCACCATGTATTGGCGGGAAACTATGGATTGGGGGAAGCCGAATGAGACTGGCAGGCGCCTGGTAGTACGGAGAAGGAAGAGAGAGTTTATTTCTCGGAACAGTTTGAGCGGCTGTGGTACACCACATCTGAGTCTGTAGTAGAGTTGAATGTCGATGGTGCCAGTCTTGTGGCCATGTCATCACCAGCAGTGGGTCATGCTGACTGATGATGAAGGCATTTAAGCATTTCTATTTCGTCAGCTAATAGACCAATTTCGATATATTAAAATTCAGTCCTAAACAGAAGACATCATCTCGAGGCTCTGGGGAATAAATATAAGGATTTGTATGAGTTTATTCTCCAGAGCCTCGAGATGATGCCTTTTGGTTTCGACTGAATTTTAATATATCGAAATTGGTCTATTGCAGTTCCCCTAGTCACTTTTTCAGCCTCTTAGACGTATCCGGAGCAGAAAGCTGCAACCCCTTCCTCGATAGAATTCCAGCTTCCTTCGAAATTCACTTGTTTCAGTTTGTTTTCAGAGATTCTTTGTACTAAGCCAACTGACCTGGGAATCCTTCTGGACTCATCTGATGCTGCAACAATCAATTGGCGGGAGGTTTGTTTATTTTTGTTGTCAAAACTTACCATTTAACTAACAATTGTTGACAATACAGAGAGTGATTGAACAAGCAGCGAATCTCCTCAGCCAACATGAGCTCTATGAAGCCCAAAACCTCTTTTATTTAAAAGCCGAACCATCAAAGGGAATTATTCCGAAATAGGCGATACAAGAAAAGAGAAGTAAGAATTGATAGTACTTGTTCTATAACGAATAAGGGATAGCCCAGTGGTAAGAGCACTTGCCTCCGACAGGAGATCATGAAGATGAACCTCTATCTCCCATACTTAGCCTTGCAGTCAACCCTTTCCCGAATAGATTCATTTATTAAACGCCTTCCTTGGGAGATTTAGCACGCCCACTGTTGTAAAAGCCAATCAAAACCGTGAACCGTCTTTCCCGGTAACTGGGCTACTTAAAGTTCATAGGGAAATTTTCCATTCCGGTCACCGAGATCTCGGAAACTCGACCGAATCATGGTTTCGAATCATGATTTTGAATCCCTTTCCCCTACGATCGAAACGTTCATTCTCCCAACTACTGCCAAGAGTTCTTTGTTGGGTAGTCATGAGAATTTGGTGTTACATCAAGATCACACCTCTTAAGCTGATAATAATCGTCATTCTCAATACCTTTCTGACTGACATTTCATTGAAATTGTGAGAAAAAATTAAGTATTGGTCACTCCTGGGAGTCAAAGCCTAATCTGCTGAGATTTCCGAAAAGTTTAAGTTGGCTCTGAATTGACTCCCATCAGAATGATAATTATTACTCTACAATAAAAATGGGGCTCACCGAGTTCATTTTTGAGATATAAGCAAGTAAAGACGAAACATAGGGTGTTTTCGAGAGCGTTCATGTTGCCATGGTAACCTACTACTACATGATAATAGTGGACTCATTTTGGTGTTTCAATTTAAACTGGTTCCAGCCACCTCAAGTTGCTTTTCTAACTGCGATGAATTTTCTAACTTTCATTTCCAAGAGAGATTAACGTGAATCTTTTTCATCCAAGGTTTTAAACTTCGCCAACGCTTTGGTGGATTTTTTCAATGTGGGTCCTGCTGGTAGAAGAGTTGGCGTAATAACCTATGGCGCAGACGCGAATGTAGCGATGGACTTCAACTCGTTACAAGGGAGTAATCTCTCGTCTGACAATGTAAAAGATCTGATCAATGATTTAAAGCCAACGGGAGGCCCTCGTTTCATTGACAAGGCGCTTAAGTTGGCGAATAGTCGACTTTTTACTCACGATGCGAGAATGAGAGACGGCGATGATGATATCTTGAAGGTTTGTTGATTCTTAATTAAAACGAGTGATTCCTGAAACTCATAGGAATCTTGGATTGCAACATCGTGAATCTATTTCTTTTGACAACGTTGTGAATATAAGTGTGCGCGGCCAACGTTTGAAAAAAACGTTTCCCTTTTTTAGCACTTGTACGTGTTCGTTGCCGTTAAAGTAAAATAGGACATTCCCGCGTCTTGTTCCAGTTTGAATTTGTAATCGTGTCGGTAGAGCAACGATGATCTAACCCGGAGATCATTACTTCCACCTTCGTTAGACTTTTTCTGGGCCCTTATGTGGGCCCTTCATTTCAGTGCCATTATTTGAGAAACTGGGTACAACATAGAATCAGCCGATTTGGTGTTACAAACCTGAAGAAGTCAGTCTTTGCGATGCCGGTGCAATTCTCTCTACCAACTGAGCTATGAAGCCACTCCGTCAGATGGGAGCAAGTCATTTTGTAGGGCTCATTTGTGTCCTGTGAAAGGACTGGTGAACGAAATAAATGTATGTATTTCTTTCAGATTATTATCCTGTTAACCGCTGGGAAACAAACAACTGAACAAGGTAGTTTCACGCCATTGAGTGAGGCATCGAAACCCTTACTGGACAAAGGCGTCGGCATCTATGTGGTGGGCGTTGGTTCGAAAGAAAACATCGACATCAACGAGTTGGTTCAAATTTCGGGCAGGAAGGAGAACGTTCTGACATCGGAAATGTTTAAAGACCTGGTGATGTTAGCAGAAGACCTTGCCAAAGTCATATGTGGTGAGGAAATATTATCGAGTAAATGTAATGATTTTCCAAGCAAAATTCAAGAGGTTTTCAAAAGTGTGGTTAAGTTGGGGCAAGAAACTTCAATCAACGTCAATTCATCGTATACAAAAATTTAGTTTTATCAACGGAGTTAATAATGTAAATTGGCCACCGTACAGAGATTCTAACAGAGATTCGTACAGAGCTTTTAGAATCTCTGTACGGTGGCCAATTTACATTATCAACTCCGTTGATAAAACCAAATTTTTGTATACTACTTCCCCACCGACGCAGCACCACAGTTTTTCTTTAGAAACGACCCCCTTCGTCAATTCATCGTAGTTAATTATAATCAGAGTTGTGACTTTCACTATTTTATAATCATCATTCGGATCAGCATAACTTTAGTTTTTCCTCTCCGGCTAGCTATGTTTGCAAAGGCTCCCATCGTGGCTAACGTCTACCTTTTCATTCTTTAGGTATGAAGATTATTGAAGTAAGTGCTTTAACTTATTTTCTAGCATTTTGTATCCTTTATATCGCGTGATTTCATGATATGGAAGGCAATATGCATGTTTGACGTCCAGTAACTCGCGACGAGCGCATTACTGGTCGGATTCCTGCACAGATCAAGTTTTTTTTGGTTTTTTCTACTACCAGAAAAAAACACGCCAATCACTGAGATACCTTTTGTTTCGACAAGAGGATAGATATTAACACTTTTAAGTTAACAGCAGCTGGCAGATTGTGCAAGGCCAATAAAAAGTTATTTTTCAGACCGATTCAAGTTGGGCGCGAGGTAAGTAAATTACAAGACCTGTCGGATTATTTCAAGTTTGGAGAATCAATAAAAGTTGTTGTTTTAGTGGATTATTTTACAAGTCGCATGGTTTTTTCCCCAGTGTTTTCAAGCTCGCTAGCATCTCGGTATCAACACCTGGCCAAACGTAGATGTCACTTGAAGCGATTGCCATTAGGTTGGGCAAATTCAGACGATCGTCCATGTAAATCGCAACACTTTCCATTAGTACGCCGGAGTCTTTCAATTCCTGGACAGTTGCTTCCATCAGAGAACCCTCTTCTTGGTCAAAATTGGCATTTGTTATGACAAGAAGAACCTGAAAAAGAGCACAAAAATATTAGCTTTTTAATGCCGGATCGTCGTGGTCTGCTTGAGTCAAAGATTATCTTGTTGCTGCAATATACATTAGAAAGGGGCGCTCGTGAAACTTTGTCTACTGGGAAACATAAGGCCCTTTTACTGTTGCGTTCTCGGGTGTGGATTATTTCTCAGGGCATTGATGTCTTAATTTCCTCACTACAAGCTTCGTAACGCACCTTAATGGCATCCGACCGTCCCCCGTTGGCCTCTTTAAACATGTTTTTGGCCATTTGCAGTCCCGTAAGAAGCGATCCGTTCCGTTTTTGAGGTCCAATGTCGTTAACCAAGCTAAAAATATTCTTCCTGTTCATTTTGTGGCCTTTCAGCGTGTCGGTGAAATTCAACAGTATTTTGCATCTCTCGCCAATCGTGCCTAAGGAGACGTGAGTGCCAGTTTTCGAGATGGACGTGTTTTTAGTGATGTCTTTGATCATTTTCCTCACTCGTGGCCAAACATCTTCGTGGTTTTCAAACAGGATTCCGAGATCAAGTGGTGCTTTACACCCTGAAAAGAAATAAAGAAATAACATATCAAGTGCCTCACAAGGGAAATTAAGCAAGAGATAAAAGCAAGAGCTAAAAGCGGGACGCTGTAAACTCATTTGGCTCAGACCAGTATAATATTACTTCACAAAACCAGGAGCTTATCAAGGTGACCCTCTATATCCCATACTTGGCCAAGGAATCAACCTTTTCCCGAGTAGATCAGATTTATTTATAGAATTCCTCTCTTGGGAGATTCAGCATGCGCACTGTTGTCTTAAAAGCCAATCAAAACAAAGCTATTGATCTCAGTGACATGATAATTTTGGCGGGAAAAATCTGTTTCTATAAACAAATTTACTTGGGAACGGGTTGACTCAAGGAATTAGTATAGGAAATCGCACGACCTCGAGGACAATTCGTGCTTAATGGTTACGAGTGATTTTGCACGAGCCTTTAGGCAATTTGAAAACTTTGAAAACCACGAGTACCTATTAATCACGAATTGTACGAGAAGGTCGTGCGATTTTTATTTATAGTATACTCAACAAAATTACGATCAACCAATCAGAACGTGATGGGCTTTGTATGTATCTCCTCCGATCGGTTCGTGTTTACTTCAGAAACCTTTGAAGCTCTTCGGTCCAACGTCGGAAATATTCGAAAGACTTCGGTTGAACCTCGGACGCCTTCTAAATGCTTCGTGTCAACTTCGGAAATATCCGGACGTCTTCGGGTCCACTTCGGGAATATTCGGACGTCTTCGGGTCAACTTCGGGAAAAAGTTCGGAAGTCTTCGGGTGCTTTATGGTTTTCGGAAAACTTCGAGCAAACTTCGGAAAGAAAACGAATTGGTACTCCTGGAGAGTACAATTTGGAATTCATTTGTACTCCTCTCGGTCAATCAGAATTCAGTAATTTTGCTGAGTGTACTTTAAGTGGAGATAGAGGGTCCGCTTGATGAGCTCCTGACAAAACGTTATAAAAATCACTCACGTCTCACGTCTTGGTTGCGACGAAGTGCCAACGCTAAAAATGCCAGCTTTTCGATCTCCTTAGGCTCGGGGCAATTTACTTTTATATTGTCAGTTAATACTTCCTAATTTTCGTGTTTCAAATTCCCAACGACGCAGCACGACAAATTCTAACCATTAGCTACTTTCGTTCTGAAGTTATTTAGCGCGCGCGTGGGTGATTGTACAAAGAAGACGGAAGGAAGATTTAAGCAAAGACGACAGATACGGCAACGACAACGCCACAAAGCAAGAATATGATTGGTTAAAAAGGGAAAAAATACTCGTGCTGCACGTGCAGCACGAATCTCAGTGCATGTCTTGCCGTACTTCACAAAACGTCAACGTGAAATCACCCAATTTTATGTTTTGGCGAGTGCATATAACAATAAACCATTCATTTTCTATTTTTTGCTTTAAAACCGTTCGCACCCACTCAGTTACGGATAGTTCGCCCGTAGTGTACAATATGAACAAGACGGAATAATCGCGAGATACTTGCAATAGCGCTAAGTTGCATTTTGAAGTGACGTTTTCGTTGACGTTCCCGTTTCACGGTTATGCCACATTTGCTGTTTTTAGGTCAAAAACGGGTAAAAATCAAAATAAGTACTTTAGTTCACACGTACGGCATTCCTGACAACCCAATGACAAGATATGAAATATATTTATGAAACAAAGAGTTATTCGTATTTAATTTTTGGTGTCTTTCTGAAGACACTGTCTCCAAACTTGAAAAAAGCTGGATAGTTTTTTCAAGTTTCGATCCATTTTTATCCGTTCCATCCTTGGCTGCAAACAACAAAAAATATCTTCACTGCACTTCAGTGGTCATTGGCAACAAAAGTACAGCATTATTTTTCGGGTTTCATTGATGCAAGGACGTTAAGTGTTTTGAAGTTTGACTGAAAATAGCGTGACAATGCCGCTTTAATTATATGAATTCCCTGGCTTTAAAGGCGAAGTTCATACTAAATGGCTCTAGTCATCGCATAAGTACTTTTCCTTTTCCAACTAATTGAACCCGCAAATGCGCCAAATACAATCTGTATAACACGGACAAAATGTGCAACCTTCTTAACTTAACCAGAAGAACTTACATGTTCTGTAATGGATAGGAGCAACACATTTTCTATCGCAGCCTTGCTGACAGCACTTGAGAGACTTCCCACAACCCTCATCATCGTAGCATTCCGAAGATTGGCCGGCAAAAAACAATCCCTCAGAAAGAGACAGGCAATTGACAGATGGTCTCTCGTATGGACAGCCTGTCGAAAATGATAACAACGAGTTACGTAGTTAAATTTATACAGAGAACAAGGAAAACAAATTTTTCTTATGTCTCTTTGATAGGAGTATAATAAATACACGACTTGGGGTCACCGCGGTTTGGCAAATGTTTAACGTCCAAGTCTTGTACTTCTGTAAAATTGTTTTAATAAATCCTTGGATAAGGTGTCCGTCAAACAAATGGCAAACCGTTAATAATCGCACAATGCGTTCCTGCAGTACTGACATTATCAAACCTGTAAGAACATCTCAGTTCCTGACGACTGGGAGGGTGTTTTGCGAGGTCTTTTAGAAACAGTATTCCGCAGTTCGGGCAAATTCTACGCACACACACGAAAACCTGAATCTTGTTACATTGCTTGCGTGCTGCAGCATGGGCGTTTTGCGAAGGAGCTCTCTCTATCTGCCTAATTCCATTGCACAGCATGACTGCGCCTCAAGCCATTTTCCCTCCAATTCCTAAGCTGCTAAGAAACGTGATATTCACTGGCATCATGCTGTTCTCTATAAAATACCTTGCAAATGAATGTAAAATACTAAAGCACGAGCTTATAACTAATTTAAGGAGAAAAAAAGGCGCACTTATTCAAGTTAACTTTAATATCGAGCAACGCCTTTTACAAGTAGGTCCAGCAATGTAGGGAAGTTAAACTTTGTTCTGGGTTTTTATGTTAATTTGTTCTAGGTTCTAGGTTGTTCCAGGTTGTTAGCCTCAGTCATTTTCTGGCGGTCGAATAGGAGAGAAAAATTGGTTGATGAATAAAAGCTCTAGCGTTGTTGTAGGTAGCCACATGAAAACAAGAAACAAAAAGTATGAAACGATACACATACCGCCCAATCCGTTGCCTCGGGATTCAAAAACGAGATACGCATACAACAATATCACGATCTTCATCATCTGTTTCTTTAAGGAGTTACTTGTTATTCACCGGGTTGTTAACGTTAGTTCCTGCGCAACTTGGGTCTTCTGAGTCTACGCTGAGAGCCGTTCAAGCTTTTACCTTATATCAATGACAGATAGGATTGAGTAACAATCTTTCACTTGGTGCGATCAGAGTAAAGCTGCTTATCTCATTTGGTAAAGGTCGATGAGGGGAGAGTTAGAGGGGGGGGGGGGGGAGAGAGGGTCGGTTAACGGGCGCAACACAATGGTGACAAATTTGGTTGAGCTAGGGAGAATTATTCGACCGGTTAACTGCGGAGTAAATGGGAGTCAAACAGTCACTTATCTAGAAAGAAAGATTGGAGAGAAGCCTCAGTTTCCCATATTGTACACTTGACCGTGGTTTCGCAATCTCTTGTCAGACTTGAAGACTGAAGAGGAGATTGCGCTCTGCAAATACTGGAACACCAGAATATGCATAGCGCCATGTGAAAGGCCTGGGGGGCCGTTTCCCGAAAGTTCCAAAACTTTACGGGTCATTTTCGGGTGTCACAATTCCCTTTGTATCTCAAGAACGGAGAGAATTTAATTCGTCAAACCTCTCAGTTCTTTTTCTTTTTGTTAACTTTCACAGATGACTTTTCGGCCCCACCCCCCCCCCCACCCTCTTCCATCGTCCATCCCCCACACCTCCAAATTTCCAACGACTCCAAAATGATTGGCGCTAAACGACGCTCCTGCAACATCACGATAAGTGAGTAATAAATCACGAGTGCAGCGCACCAATTTCTGCTGATAAGTTAAGTGTCATTAGTTCACTACGACACGTTATCGAAACTTAAAACCTATTTCATTACCCTTAGAGTCTTGCAATACCATGTCTAACAAAGCAATTGTTTTTAAAACAAAAGAATCTAGAAATGATGTTGAACTAATTATAAAAAGGAAGGTCCTTCAAGGAGAAATCAAATAACAGAGATCGCCTCATCGAAAAATCGAGAAAAATAACAAAAAAAAAACAGTTTTTCTTATCTTATCCTATCTTGACCAGAGATGACCCAAGAGTTTCGCGTTGAAACAAAGATAACGGATCTAATCAATGCTCCTTTGTTATAGAATGCAGATTTGATTATTTAGTGATGCATTGTATTTCGACTGGCTGAACCAACCTTTTTCACGTACAAGGATAGTTTACATTAGCTGTATTGCTTCTGTGTACGTGTTCTATGTTTTAAATTTCCTAATTTCTCTCCTTTGTTCTGTTCAAATTATAAATGTGATTTTTTCCTTTCCTCGTTCAACCATGTCTCTCCCTCAATTGCAGGATTATTCTTAATTGTCAATTTCTTTCAAGTGAAGTATTATCGTTCATTTTGGACACTGAAAGCTTGATAGGGATCATGGCAAATGAACATATTTCTTTTAAAATCCGAATCCTAACGTCTGGACTCGCAGGACCTGGGAACGTGTAAATAATAACCCCTTCACTTAACCGCTAGACTACCACATCACGAACTGCGAGGATGTCATTTTTTAAGGATGTCAATATTTTTTTTCTTCTAAAAGTGCCGCTGTAAACGTGTATTAACACCCGCTAAGAAGCAAGCTTACACAGTGAAAAATGTCGGTTACCAAACTTCAAGAGAAAGCTAACCATTTTAAAATCAAGCTTCAGACTTAACCATTATTCAGCGATGATTTTATATATATAGTAAATAGTTCTGGTAAATAATCGGCACTTTTTCTACTCATTTGATCTTTCATGGCTAAGTGCATAAAAACAGTTCTATTAAAGTGGGTGCTCCGTGTTCAAATCCTGTTCAGGGGCTGCTTTTATTTTATTTCTCTTTATTTGCTAGCTACCACAAGTCCTGGACCAGAGTGATCAACTTTATATTCTAAACAGCGAGCGCGAACTGGGGAGAGCGACAAAACCACCGATTAGGTGGGGAGTGGAGGGGCGGGAGAAAAATAGTGAATTCTCCCCGCCGAAACTCCTCCACTCCCCAACCACTCGGTAATTTCGTCGCTCACCCATGTTCGCGCTCGCTGTTTAAAAACAAAGATGGCGGCCATTTGTGCTCAACACGTTCTCGCCCATGAATTCGCGATTATCATGAATTGTTAACTTGCTTTCAATTTACAATTATCGTAAATTTTGGACACTGTGTCCCAGGACTTGTGGAAGCAGAGAAAACAAGGAAATCAAAAAAGATACCCCGGGCGCGGATTGGATTTGAACACGGAAGTTTTACTCTATAGGAACCGCTTCTTTCCGCTTTACCACTGACGATCAAAAAAAAAATTTTTAAGTCTACCATAGAATATTGCAGAGCCTCTCTAAAACTCACTAGAGGGTGAAAAAGTGTTTAAAAAATTGTGCCTAAACAGCTAGTGGTGCGGTGGTGGTTCGTATTTTGGGAGAGTTTATCAATTGATTGATTAGTTTAAATTTTGTACAATTTTATTCTTTTATATTAGTACACACGTACGCGTTTTCAAGAGCACTTAAAGTGCCTATGAAACAAAAAATAACTAAGGCTTATTTGAAAGATCTTCTGAAGAAAGGAAACATGGTGTTCTCATTTTGAAAATATCTCATATCATTGATAATAATAATAATGATAATAATAAACTTGTATAGCGCCGATATCAATATAGCTATTTTCATCAGCGCTTAAAACATAAAACTACATAAAACCTACTAAACCATATTAATAAAATTACGAAAAAGCTTTCTGAAATAAAAATGTCTTGAGTGTCTTTTTAAAAGATGCTATTGAAGGGCTACTCCTGATCGCATAGGAGAGATATTAAGGTTTTTGTGTTAAAACTGATGACGTCACCAGTGGTTCCAAGGGTAACACAAAATCTAAAATATCCTTGGAAATATTGCCGCAGTTCTCTTCAAACTTGGCACTGATAATGTTTATCAGTGAGCACATAAATTGACACTTATTGTACAGTTGCCATGGCAACCGTTTTGTTTCCAGATCAAGGTTGTGGGAAACTAGTGTTTCCGCTTTTTGTCTTAACCAAACATCATTCACACTCAATGAGTTGATTAGGAGACCTGCAGCAACATGGACTCTATGCGTGTTTTGATTTGAGAGGAAATTGAGAAACTTTATTTATAACCAAAAGGGACTGGGGACAAAAGTGTTGCCATGGTTACGTCATACTCTGCGCCATCTTGCACTTTACTTAAGGGTTATTGCTCATGCCAAGTTTGAATCATATCACTGTTACAATTTGAGAGATACTCTTGATTTTGTGATCCATCTTGCAGCGGAACCACTGATGACGTCATCAATTTGCTAATTTGCATAACACAAAAACTCAAACATCCCTGAAACGAAAAAAGGTATTTTAAAACTGTAAAGGCCATTATTCATTATTTTGAAAACTCTTTCAATTAGGTATAGATTATTTTTTACTTCATGAGCACTTTAACCCTTTGATTACTATCTGGCAAAATACGTTCAGCTTTATCCACGGTCCCATCTACCCCTTGTGACGTCATCACTTTTAACGGTCAGGAACAGCTTTGTCCACTAACTTGTGCAGGGAGAAGAGATCTTTCAAACTACACCAGAATGAGCACAATTCACTCAAGGAAACTGGAGAAACGGCCAAAAAAACCATGTAACACTGACCTGAAAATCTCCATGAAAAGCTTGCTCCATTACCCACCTACCTTTCTGAGCACCTAATTCTAAGATGATGAAAGGTTTCTCAGAAACTCTTCCCACCAAAATAAAGCCTACCAAATGCCCAGCAAGTTCAAAAAAAAAAAATGAGGCAAAGAAAGCGAAAAGAGAAGGAAGGAGAGTGTTGTGCTATTTTTAAACCCGCATGCCCGAACTTTGCAAGCGCTTATTTTGCACCTGGCTGAAAAGGCCGCGGAGTGTACAACCTCGAAACGGGTTTGTAGGGAGATTTAGTTCTTAAACAGCACGACAGTGACCAAAAAACGCCTCAACTAGCTTCAAAACGTGTTTTTCGGCCAAATCTCTAGTAGCTCCTTGGTATAAATAAAGTATTATTATTATTATTATTATTATTATTATTGTTATTATTATTATTATTATTATTATTATTATTATATCTCCTGCAATGCCGTACCGGGAGGCGAGGTCGGTAGCAGAAAGCAGCAAAGGTCCATCCGCGTCCAAAAGCGATCGCACCGGCCGAAATCCCAGGATGACTCGTTTGGTACGACGCTCCACGTCTGGAGGTAATGCATGTTTCTCTCTTGTTCAAACATCCCGTCAGCGCATGCGTAAACGTTCTGGCTCTCTCATACCTAGCCTACCAACAAAATTAACATGCCGGTTTTTACAAGGAATTGAAATTTGAGTTGATTCTGTAGGCATAAATGTAGCGTAAGAACCGTGCGTGTCTGGTCTTCTCGAGACAGAGGTGAGAGAAGGTTTCATGCAGACTGCGGGGACGACTAAAATGCTTTCTTGTAGACATGGCGGTTCACGAGTGAAGTTGTCTTTCTGGCCTTTCTGTGGACGAATTCCAGGACCGATCGAATCAATTTGGGCAAGTTTTGAAAGGTAAAAATTTCAATCGATGCTGTATTTCGCTGGTAGGACTGGGTGGCCCGACACTTATAAAAGAAATATAGGAAATGAAAATCGGGGGTCTTCCTATGTCATGGAATGGCATGCAGAATTATCCAGAATTCTTTTTGTGCATGAAGGAGGCAACTTGAGAAGCACGAGGCTGGCCCTCGTCAAATGGCTGAAGCGCGGCCGGAGGACAAAGTAGTAAGAAGACGATTTCTAGCCAGAGACTAAGGAGTAGCCCTGGTGTGTGCTATTAACGTAGACTTTTGATTTCTGAACACGTTTTTATCATGGAAAATTCGCGACCAAGTTATCCTCGTAACAAAAAACTGGCCTTTCGTTATTTCTTGTCAAAGGAACGGTATGATGTAAATTACCTGTCTCTTACCGATTAAAGTCAAACTCTACAGGTCAAAGGAATACGCGCATCCAAAATTTCCTGATATTACTGTATAAAAGTCGGTTTATTTTTATGGGTTTTCCTGGACGGTAAAAGACGGGGTTAAAATCTCTCGACGTAGTTGAGAAATATCCAGATGTTTTCGCTATCACCTTGTTGTAGTTGAACAGTGAAACATACCTTTACGATAAGAATCAAACCCGAATTGACCTCTCGCTTGCACGTTTTCCCATAACACACAACGTGATGTTCTCGAGGGAATTCTTCTTAAGCACGTGCATGAGACGAAATTTGAAAGAAACCGTTTTCTAGTAAGGTATCATCGAGTTTGGATTCGAGTTCGAGTTGGACTTCGAGTTGGACTTCGAGTTAGGGTTCGAGTTGGAGTTCGAGTTAAAGTTGACTATAAAAATAAATCCCCCTCCCCCAAAAAAAGAAATAGAGGGGTAGGGTAGGGTAGGTCCCGCAAAACCAGAGCCCGCCGAGATACTTACATTTTTCGAAGGACCGCTTGTGCTTATGGGAGAGCACAAACCAACGATAGTATGACAAGGAATATTTTTCCTTGAAATGTGTAAATGCTAACCATGATCCATGATGCTAACCAACGATCTCTCATGAAGAGAAAGGATTTGAATCAAAGCAGTGTCCATTTCTGTTAAGAAAGTGCAAGTGGCACATAAAGATACCTTGCATCTCAACTTTGGCCTAGCACTGTAAGGAAATATTTTGAGGCTTAGGTGCCCGAGGTCTTCAGTACGGTCCTAGGCCCCGTAATCGATACGGAACGACCAAAGCCTGCAAATAACGTGTTTATTTTTTTTTCTCTACAGTATTATTTTCAAAGCAACTTTTGTGTTTAAATTTTAACAGGCCCTTTACAGCTAGACCATCACGTGACCTACTTTTCATAAAATTGTGGGCTATAAATTATTATTTAAAAAAATGAGAAGATTTGTATTGAAAAAGTTGTTGAAGAGAAAGACCTTGCTCTCCAGCAACATTTTCCATAGAAATCCTCTAAATTCTCCGAAAATTCAAATTGTAGTATAAAGTCACTCTTTAATACCAGGGGACTCAAAGTTGCCCATTTTACCATTTTCGATATCCTCTTTACACGTCTGGTATTCTTCAAGTTATAGCCCAGCAAAGAGCGAATGCAAATGTGGCGTACGCACGCGTTTGACATTTTGGTCCAAAATTGAGCTATCTGAATCCTTACTTGTTTGACTCTGTGTTAAATCGTTATATTTTACTTTGTTTTACGGTGCAACAAAAAGCTTGAAACGTTGGGAAAGTTGGAAATTTCGGAACGGTCCGTACTCGGGGTCCGGAAGGCGAAATCTAGACCGCAGGAGCGGCGAGATTCAGGAATGCTGAGAAGCTGGAGAAAAAAGAAGACAGTTACCTGTTTTCCAATTTTGCTGTGAAAGGACCTTTCAAAACCTTTTCCAGATTTCGCCCAAAAAAATAATCAACATGAAAGTTACGGTTAAAAAGTGAGGTTCACTTCCCCTATAGTTTCCTCGGTTCTAATGAGGAAAAACCGGCAACTATTGTCTGCGTAGCAGATTACAGTTTAGATTAAAGTGACAGATCAGTTTGTAGAGAAATAAACAATTTGTTCTTTTGAAAGTTGATGTTTTGTCCAAAACAAATGTTTTAGAAACTGACCGTGAGAAGACAGCTCGTTTTAAATGTCAATCGTAGTTCACTTTCGTTGCGTTTTTACTTTGCAAGTGCCTATGATTGTCTTGTAGAGCGAAATGAAATGTAGAGAGGTAATTAGAATTATTTTTAATTCTGAATAATATGAAATCGTCTATTAGTAAATATATGGGCCACGACCCCAAATATGGACAATTTGTTATTATTCATTCGCAGTGACAAAAGGTACCACACACTGTTGAAAACCTATATCCCTGCTCTATATTTTAATGTGTCAGCAATTTTATTACTTAGACCACATGAAAAAAAAAATGAAAAATCCCAATATTGCCCCGAATTCCTGTTCTTCGCCCAGCTTATACATCTCTTTGCTTATTAACATTAACAATAAATAATAATTATACATTATCATCAATTATATACTTGCGTTTTAATTATTAACTTGAAGCGCAACTCGAAGTCCAACTCGAACCCTAACTCGAAGTCCAACTCGGGAGTAACTGCAGAATACCCCGCCACATCGAGTATCTTAAGAAGCTGGCTACGCGGTACGCGGAAAGAATTAAAGTCAAGATGGCGAAGTATCTTTACAAGCTGGCTACGCGGTACGCGGTACGCGGAAAGAATTAAAGTCAAGATGGCGAAGTATCTTTACAAGCTGGCTACGCGGTACGCGGAAAGAATTAAAGTCAAGATGGCGAAGTATCTTTACAAGCTGGCTACGCGGTACGCGGTACGCGGAAAAAATTAAAGTCAAGATGGCGAAGTATCTTAAGTAGCTGCCTACGCGGTACGCGGTACGTGGAAAATTAAAATTCTAGTGTACCCTAATCCTAACTGAACCGTAAAATGAAAGCTAAAATTTCCAACGAGTGCTTAGGCTTAATCAGTAAACGAGTGCTATATTCTTCACACGGTCTCCGTAAAAAGAGTAGTTAACCGAACCGTAAAATGAAAGCTAAAATTTAAAACGAGTGCTTAGGCCTAATCACTGAAACGAGTGCTTAGGCTTAATCAGTAAACGAGTGCTATATTCTTCTCAAGGTCTCGGTAAAAAGTCTAGTTAACCGAACCGTAAAATGAAGCTAAAATTTTAAGAGTGCTTAGGCCTAGTCACTGAAACGAGTGCTTAGGCTTAATCAGTAAACGAGTGCTATATTCTTAAATTTGTAAAGAGTTCTTAGGCCTAATTTTTGAAACGATCGCTTAGGGTAAAATGAAAGCTAAAATTTTAAAAGAGTGCTTATAGGCCTAATACTGAAACAAGTGCTTAGACTTAATCAGTAAAGGAGTGCTATCACAGCGTGCCGCGTACCTTGTAGCCAGCACAAATGACATTGCTGCGCCATTTTGAAATCATTTGTTTATATAACGTTCTTCCGAGTCCACAGTTCCACAGTCTCTTGTCTGTGGAATTACTTAGGCTTTGACGCTTTAAGAACGAGGAATGTCACGGCGTACCGCGTACCGCGTAGCCAGCACATATAACATCGCTGCGCCATTTTGAAATTTAGTTCATTTGGAAATTAGTCCAAGTGGCGGGGTATTCTACAGTATTGTGCATTCCTATTTCTGGGTACCGCGTAGCCGGCTACGTGGAATATAGTTCGAGTGGCGGGGTATTCTGCAGTTAAGCCCCAACTCGAAGTCCAACTCGAACTTGAACTCGAATCCAAACTCGATGGTTCGGGATTCCCAACATCACGTGGTCTGAAATGGGAAAAACAAAACGTAGAAGCTGAAGAGGTCAATTTATTCTTTCTTCTGGTACTTTCATAGGCTTGTAACAACCTCGTAAAAAGTTTAAAGGAGCCGACAACACTGGTTGGCCATTATTTTCACTTGGCTCTTTTGCATCTATAAAATGCAACTAAATACAGTATGTTTCATCATGATCTGTTCCAGATTTCGTGAAAGGTTGAAAATTTTTGGAAACATTCTTTGTTTTTACTTATCGCAAACTGAGGTTTGCATAGTTGATGACCCTTCAGATATTTTAAAATGACCTGGTGTATCCTGTCAATGATAACGCATTCTTTTTCGATAAAAATCAATCACGAATTCAATCATTGTTTCCCGAGAAGATCAGAAAGCAAGTGATCGCAACAGAACTCCCATTTTGTAAGCAATGTGTATCCACGACGTCTTCACAGCTCTCCTTTGATTGTGTTTGGCATGAAGGCCGATCCACGAAAGCATGCCTCAAAAATCCGAAAAATAATAGTCACAAAGTTGTGAAATGTTAGCGCCATTTTTTATCGCCAGTAGCGTCCTCTGATTGGTCAATTATGGGGAAAGGTGTTGGATTGTAAATGCTCTTCTTCATGCGCTGTTTTCCTATACATTAATTTTGCGTTGAAGATATATAACAATGTAAAGGTTACAACTGAAGGACCTTTGCTTGATTGCAATCAAATTTTGACAGTAGCTCAGTAGATAAACCTATTTTCAACAAAACCGGTTTGGGAAAATTGTAAAATTCTAAATCTTTTTTCCAAAAGAGCCCTTCCCGCGCGATCGCTCAGAGTTTTTAGTTAGCCCTTTCGATAGTGCTCTAAATTGAAGTGTTTGAATGCGATCGAATTAAGGAAAACCCCGACAAGGTTTTTGACATTCTGGGTGGCATAGTTGATAAAAGAAATAAATGAACTTCCCATTGAATTGGAACTCTCGAATGTAATTTGTACCTTTCTTGAATAATAAATGAAATATTGCTCTGTGATAAGATCGTGCTTAGAGTATGCATCCCCAGTTTGGGCTTCACTACCGGATTTAGTATCTGATGCCGTTGAATCTGTCCAGAAGAAAGCTCTGGGCATAATCTTTTTCTGCCTGCAATAAAAAGATTCCATAGGTGCCTCTGGCCTTCCACGCTAATCTGACAAACGACCTGACCTTGACAGCAGCGCGTTTATTAAAGCTGGCTAACGGTTAGCCTGCGTGCAGGTGGTAGATGTTGTTGTCGCCACGAAACACCTACCAGACTCCATATCGGAAGAGCCAAACGCTCGTAACATTATTGGGCGCAACATGTTGCATACGTTTGGCCACCCTGTTACGATATGTTGCGATATGTTGCAACATGTTGGATCAAATTTGAAAACGGTCAAATTTTTCGTGCAACATTTTGGATGTTGCATGATGTTGTACTCGTTTGGCCACGTTCACGCAACATTGTTGCACTAGAGCATGCGCGCTAGGTCCACTTGTTGCGCGCCAGTGGCTTGGGGCGCATAAACATTGACATGTTGCGTTAAAAAAGTTGAAAATGTTGCGAGCGTTTGGCCAGGCCTTAAGAATGTATCTTGTTTTGATCTCACTTTACGAATATAATTTGAATTTCTAATTTGGAAAAAATTGAAATATTTTAACCCTTAGTTAATATGAAGAGTCCATCCAGTTTAAATGGAATAAAAAACTAAATTTTCGGGAGATCTTTCGGTGCCATTAGTACTACAGCTATAATACTATAGGCGGTTGTTTTGACAAGTTGTGTGAACGATAAAAACCCCCACAAACACCAAACTGATTACAAAGACAATATCAAGGCGATAACAGGTACTAATGCCCAAAACAGAAATCAACACTTTGGAAGCGAAACACTTTGGAAGCGAAACCAGGCGAGATTCTTTTTTGTACCTCCGATTTCGGAAAACAAACGAAGAGAACACAAAAGGTGACATTGACCATGTGGATGACGTAATGTGTCCATAATATGTCGATGACGTAGTATCCACGTGTGGCCACTAAAATATGCCGTTATAATTTGTATAAAGTTACACTTTCCAGATCTTACAGAAACTAGCCAATGATAACAGACGTTACAATTTGTCAGGGATAGGAGGAAAAACAAACGGTGGGCATCCCACGTAAAAAAACCATGATGGGGGCATGGCAACAGAAAATGAGGCTTTCTCTTCGGCATAAACCACTTTCATAAATGGCGACCTCTTTTACATTCTTTTGTCTTTATGTTAATTAGACGCACTGCCCTCATTTTGAACTAAGGTTTCGTGTGAAAACAAAAGAATATTTTATTTGGCCGCCATTATAAAAGAGGTCTATGGTATGGGGTGCCAAATGTAAAAATATTATTTTAAGTACTTCTTCCCTATATTTTGTGTTATGGCTTAACTGCTGAATACCCCGCCCCTCCAAAAGTGATCTTGGAAAGTGTGGCTACGCGGCTACGCAGTGGTCATTACCACCCCTCCCCCTAGAATATGTTAGTAAGGGAAGAAGTGGCTACGCGGCTACGCGGCGACGCAGTGGTCATTAACGAGATCTTGTGCTGAATATAGCACTCGTTTACTTTTTAAACGAGGCGCGGTGGCCTCATGGTTAGTGTGCTCGACTTCGGAGCGAATGGTCCGGGTTCGGGACCTGGCCGGGTACATTGTGTTGTGTTCTTGGGCAAGACACTTTACTCTCACGGTGCCTCTCTCCACCCAGGTGTATAAATGGGTACCAGCGAAAAGCTGGGGGTAACCCTGCAATGGACTAGCATCCCATCCAGGGGGATCCTTGTCGCTTCATGCTACCGAAACCGCAGATAAGCGCCGGCCTGATGGGCCACTAGGCCTGTAAGCTGACTTTTTTTTTTAACCTTACTGATTAAGCCTAAGCGCTCGTTTCAGTGATTAGGCCTAAGCAGTCTTTAAAAATTTTAGCTTTTATTTTACAGTTCGGTTAACTACAGAAAAATGTTGTCCTGTAATTTATAAATAACACATTAAAGTACGTTTGCGATTTACAAATCGCATGATGCCCAACTTTGCGATTTATAAATACTTCGCTACTTCGCAAAGTAGCTAACTCTGTGATATATAAATTACAAGAGTCGCACATTTACGATTTACAAATCGCACCTAAATTACAATTTGAATATCACACATTTGCAATTTATAAATCGCGCGTAGGATTTATAAATCGCAGCGATTTAATATAACAGTAAACTCATGAAATTCATGCCTGCGGGCTTGTGGTCCAATGTTTTGATTTTTTGGTGCTCGCAGCAAAGACAAGACTTGACAAGACTGATCTCCTCAGCCATCTCCGGAACAATTTCTGGGGCATTAAGTGCTCAGGAATCATCATAGAAAAGTGAGTTAAGGATAGGTTTTATTTATTTTTTTATCAATTTTATTTTGATTTATGGCGAATCGGTCTGAGTTGGAAGCTTCGTTTTATTGCCACGTTTTCAATTTGCAGAGCTCGAGATCACAGAATCTTTAAGGTGGGCAGACACGAGGGGTCATGTTGCATGGACATGTTGCAGCGACAACAAACTTGTGAAGTGCGCACAGAAGCGACATGTAGCAGGGACGTGTAGCCGGGGCAAAATCACAGCTGACAACAGTCTGCGTTTTACACTAGGGAGTTTAAGCACGCTTGTTTTTGAGACGCGGAAGGCAACCGGAAAGGAGCATTTCGCGTTCCAGGACAGTGGTTTCTCCCACACATTTTTAAACTAATCATCTCTAATGGAGAAAAGATACTTGGCAATGCAAATGTGGTTGTGTGAGAGACAAGTTAAAAGGGAAAACAGCTCACTTCCGGTTGCCGTCCGCGTCTCAAAAACGCGCGTGCTTAAGCTCCCTACTGACCGTATTTTCACGGTTCCCACTAACAGAGGGTGGTCTGCCTGTGGCTCGACGGGCGAAAGATTGTTGTCGAAGTCCGTTACTCGTCGCTTTTAAGATTCCAGATATTTTTTCCACCGCCTGTCTTTTTTATGCAATTGAACTTCCATTCTTGAGCTCCATAAGGACATATTTTGTTGAAAGATGCACTAAAACGCCATTCGCGTTACAATGACTTTCGACGCAAGTGCAGGTTAATTAAATGTCATCCTGTGTAAAAGAAAATACGCATAGAAGACTCAACACACAAATACACTTCTTATCATGGGAGGGACAGGAAAGACCTCTTATGACACGGAAAAAAAATTTAAAAAATGAAAATAAGAAAACTAACAAATATTACCCATTTTTGGACTGGGATTGCCATACTGGCAACGCAGTAAAAAGCTATTAAAGGTAACCTCCACCTAAACAACACAATAACTTTAAACCACAGAACATAATGTTTACAATTGAAATTTCTCAAACCTTTTTCCAATGAAAGCTTTTGTATTCGAGAAGAATAAATTTCAAAAACGCTTAATTTGGCTTTCAAATTTCCTGGGCGCCGCCATCTTGAATAATTGTGACGTGTCGTGGTTGCCCTATTGTTCCAGAACAATCGCTCTTTGTGTCAGAACAATAGGGCAACCACGACACGTCACAAATATTCAAGATGGCGGCGCCCGTGAAATTTGAAAGCCAAAACAAGCGTTTTTGAAATTCGTTGTTTTCAATTTCGGATACAAACAAGTTCATTGGAAAAAGATTGAAATATTTTAATTCTTAACATTATGTTCTGTGGTTTGAAGTTATTTTGTTATTTTAGTGGAGTTTCCCTTTAAGCGATTGTTTGCGCTTCGGACCCTCAAGAGAGCTGGACTGGACGCTAACGATCTCGTGTTTGTCCATTATAGATTGTTAGATGATCCATTGTTTAGTATGCCGCGCCAGTTTGGGCCGCTATCCCTTTGTATCTTGAGGAGTTTATTGCGTCAGTACAGCGAAAAGCTCTCAAAATAATATTTGGCTGGGTATACTATACGGGAGCCTTGGCCGGCCTGAAGTCTCTTTAGTGTTAGGAGTGTAGGGGCTTGTGACCGCTTTATGGATAGTGCACGCCAGATGCCCCCCCCCCCTCCCTTAAGAACATCATCCCCCACCCTCCCGCCACAGAGTCTCATTACAGTCTAAGCTTCCAACTACCAAGATGTCAACAAGGACATACCAGAAGAATTAATGACTTTGTAACCTATAAATTTCAGTGAATGTATGTTAATGTTTATTTGTATGTCCCCCTGACCTTCCCCGTCAATTCAGTTGTACTGCAAGTGGATGAAATAAACAGAATATCTATCTATCTATCTATCTATCTATCTATCTATCTATCCATCTATCTATCTATCTATCTATCTATCTATCTATCTATCTATCTATCTATCTATCCTGTTCACAACGTAGGGAACATATCCCTGAAACATGTACCTGCAACATTTTCATGTGTGTGCAAATGTTGTGATTTTGTCCCTGCTGCATGTTCCCACTACACGACCCTAATGCATGTCGACTCGGTGTGTACAACACACCTTTTTGTCGCTGGAACATGTCGCTGCAACATGTACCAGCAACATGACCCCTCGTGTCTGCCCACCTTTATGGTACCGCATCTATCCCACCAACTGCTCCTTCTCAGGTTCGCACGATTTCATCTAGCCTCATCTTTACCTGTGTCGTTACAATTTATTTTTAACGAATGAGAGAAGTGATCCTCGGATTTACGTCGACAATTTAAGCGAAATGATATATAGAGGATATATTACATGGCCGCGCGGAGATTAGAAATTTTTTTTCTAGTGGTGGCTCAGTTGGTTGAGCACCGGGCTGTCACGCGGGAGGTCGTGAGTTCAACTCCGGCCGGACCATCACTCAGGGTCTTCAAATAACTGAGGAGAAAGTGCTATCTTTGTAATTACATCTGCAAATGGTTAGACTCTCTAGTCTTCTCGGATAAGGACGATAAGCCGGAGGTCCCGTCTAAAAATAAAAAAAGGGCTTTGTTTATAGTGGAAGTGCACTTAGCTATCAAGCCAGTTTACAGGAACCCCACTTTTAACAATGTGAAAGAAACAATTCAAAGTTAACAGAAACATTATTAAGAATCCCAACTGGCAGGAGGCAACCAGTTGGCTATTTACAAAGCATGGTAGAGTTGAATCCGGGACAACCGGAGACAAATCCTAACCAGAGGTTAGAACGGGATTTGAACCCGGAGCAGCCGAATGCAAACCCAACGCCCTAACCACTCGACCACGCTGCCTCTCACAACCCTTCAATGTTCATAATCCTGTGGGACGTAAAAGAACCCACACACTTGTCGCAAAGAGTAGGGCGTGTAGTTCCCGGTGTTGTGGTCTGTCTTCTGTGCTATATCATGGTTGGGAGGGTAAAAAGGGCGCACTTAATTTGGAGCCTCGCTCTGTTGTGCGACCCCCATCACAGTTGTGGTGAAAGTGGATAAATAAATTAAATAAATAGATAAATAAATTAAGCTATTTCGCGAGTGAGCGCAGCGAACGAGTGAAATATTTTTCATCACGAGAAGAGAAATTTCGTATCTCCAAGCGGCCATGTAATATTCTATTTATTACAGAAACACCAACTTCCAGAATGAAATACTAAATGGTTTAATTTCACGAAAGGCATCGAAAGGCGCCATTTTGATTTGCAACCATAGAAACAGTGATCTTCTCACGTGTGAAAATAACATGTTATCTTCTCGTGTGAAGATATCATGTTTTCGCGCGAAAGCTCACTTGGTATTTCACTGGTGTTTATATAATAAAATATAATATGCATTTGTCAGCTTCTTTTGCATCTTGGCACTGATGGAATTTTTGCTAAGGTTGAGAGATTCATTGCATTCGTTGACTCCTTCGTGACCTCCGGCATAGTAACTCGAACACTGGAAAATCAAACTCAATCGAATTCAATCGGTGGATTGAGCTTGATTGAGTTCGGCAACCGAACGAAGTCGAACACGAACTTTGAGTGAGTTCGACTTCCGAACCGATCGAAATCAGTCCGTTAGATTGAGATCCATTAGTTTCGAAATAGTTCGACAACCGAAGCCAATGGATTTCGTTCGATTGTTTTCGGTGATCATGAGTAAATTTGCTTAAACAAACCTCGTCGTTTGTATGGTACACGTTTAAGATGACCTATTTTCATTTCGAAAAGCACGCCCTCGCCTATGTTCTTTACAACTTTGAAATCTTCGTCCTCCTTCCAACAAAGCGGCAATCCTAGTAGCCTTTTCCTACGCATTTAAAGCTTAAAATTCCCGCAGAGCGCATCTGAAGGGCCGTCGGCAAACCCAGATCGGATCGGATCGGATCGGATCGGATCGGAACGACAAAACTCGGACTGGATCAATAACAAAATTCCCGCCAATAGACACATGAAATCCCTGGGTCACCAGTTAAGGTAACTTCCCACCTTCGTGGGTGTCCTTCGGGAAAAAGTTTGTACACGCCTTAGTTTCAATAAAATCATAACAAACTATACAACAGGAGAACGCTTAATAAATGTGGACAGTTTTTGTATGCAAGGACCAGCTGAATAAAGTACAAGTGCCGGATCTTGGGAGAAGTGACCTGCAAATAATATTTAGACTAAAAACAAAATAATTATGCAAGGTTGGTTGCACGGCTGTGAGGAGTATAGTTTTTGTTTCAAGTTTTTAAGCACGCGCGCTTTTGAGACGCGGACGGCAACCGGAAGTGAGCTGTTTTCCTTTTTAACTTGTCTTCACACAACCACATTTAACTGCAGAATACCCCGCCACATCGAGTATCTTAAGAAGCTGGCTACGCGGTACACGGAAATAATTAAAGTAAAGATGGCGAAGTATCTTTAAAAGCTGGCTACGCGGTACGCGGTACGCGGAAAGAATTAAAGTCAAGATGGCGAAGTATCTTAAGTAGCTGCCTACGCGGTACGCGGTACGTGGAAAATTAAAATTCTAGTGTACCCTAATCCTAACTGAACCGTAAAATGAAAGCTAAAATTTCCAACGAGTGCTTAGGCTTAATCAGTAAACGAGTGCTATATTCTTCACACGGTTTCCGTAAAAAGAGTAGTTAACCGAACCGTAAAATGAAAGCTAAAATTTTAAACGAGTGCTTAGGCCTAATCTACGGAGCCCTGTTAGTGCCACCTGGGTGTGCGTATACTTTTTATTTTTTTCTGTCGAGACATTTTTACTTAGGGCGTGACTCTTGTTTTTATTTGTGTCAGTGGCGCGACTTTTTTTATTTGGCGCGACTTTTTTTACTTGGCGCGACTTTTCTTAATTTGGCGCGACTTTTTTTATTTGGCGCGACTTTTTCTGTTTGGCGCGACTTTTTTTATTTGGCGCGACTTTTTTTGTTTGGCGCGACTTTTTTATCTGGCGTGTCTTTTATGCCGGCACCTGGGTACGGACCTTATGTATCCCTCATTATAGTGTAATAAATATTGTAAGCAATAATCCTATAAACCCTTGTATACCCCTATATACCCTTGTATACCTCTATATACCCTCAAGAGAGGATGAGGTGAGAGAACGGATCCCCCTGCTCCATCATAGTTTTTGAAAAATCTATTTTTAGTTTAAGTTCTCGTTCCCAATGCCGCGCTTAACTAAAGTTTCTTTCCGTTATTACAAATGGCAAATCAGGTGCCTGTGTATGGAGGGGGGGGGTGGGGGGGGGGGGGGGGGGCGCCAGGAGGATCTGCTCGCTTACCTCATCCTCTTCATACCCTTGACTACCCTTGTAAACCCCAATATACCCCTGTAAACACTTGTATACCCTTTTATACTCCTATGCTGCCCATACACCTTTGTATACTCTATATACCCTTGCATTCTATACCCTTGTATACCTCTGTGTACTCTTGTATACCTCAGTATACCCCGAAAAAGCGTGATTTATGTAGTTGGCAACTGCCATTCCACTTAAGATCTCGTTCTCCTCTACAATATAATTGGCAGCTTGACTTCGTTACGCTACAGGAAGTAGTTTTACTACTTCCACCACCTAGTTTCGTCCTGTAGTACAGAAATGGGTTTGTCAAGTGGGTTGATGTCTCATATTGACCACCATAGAGAAATTTGAAAGCCAACGTTTCGAGCGTTATTGATAAAAAACTACGAAAGCATCCAAAACCTGGGGAACCTTACTAATTCTCCGAAAGTCAGCCTTCAAAACCGAAGTTATTATGTCATTTTTTTGCTGCTTTATTAGACGGTCCAATAATGGAATATGGATGCCCAGTATGGCACACTGGATTACCTAACTACCTTAGCGACACTATCAAAAATATCGGTCCAGCAAGAGAGCATCTTTTACTACAAACCCCGATTTGAAATATACGGACACAATTACAAACGCTTTTTAACTTTTTGTAAGGGATATATAGGTACTTATGTCCAGAAATGCACTTTAAGGTATACAAGGGCACACAAAAGTATACAAGGTTTTATGAGGGTATACAAAGGTATTCAAGAGTATATAGAGTCCACAAAGGTATATAGGCAGTATAGGAGTATACAAGGGTATACAAGTGTTTACAAAGGTATATAGGGGTTTACAAGGGTAGTCAAGGGTATGAAGAGGATGAGGTAAGCGAGCAGATCCTCCTCCCCCCCCCCCCCCTCCATACATAGGCACCTGATTTGCCATTTGTAATAACGGAAAGAAACTTTAGTTAAGCGCGGCATTGGGAACGAGAACTTAAACTAAAAATAGATTTTTCAAAAACTATGATGGAGCAGGGGGATCCGTTCTCTCACCTCATCCTCTCTTGAGGGTATATAGAGGTATACAAGGGTATATAGGGGTATACAAGGGTTTATAGGATTATTGCTTACAATATTTATTACACTATAATAAGGGATACATAAGGTCCGTACCCAGGCGCCGGTATAAAAGACATGCCAGATAAAAAAGTCGCGCCAAACAAAAAAAGTCGCGCCAAATAAAAAAAGTCGCGCCAGCTAAAAAAAAGTTGCGCCACTGACACAAATAAAAACAAGAGTCACGCCCAAAGTAAAAAAGTCTCGCCAGAAGTAAATAAAAAGTATACGCACACCCGGGTGGCACTAACAGGGCTCCGTACTAATCACTGAAACGAGTGCTTAGGCTTAATCAGTAAACGAGTGCTATATTCTTCTCAAGGTCTCGGTAAAAAGTCTAGTTAACCGAACCGTAAAATGAAAGCTAAAATTTTAAGAGTGCTTAGGCCTAGTCACTGAAACGAGTGCTTAGGCTGAATCAGTAAACGAGTGCTATATTCTTAAATTTGTAAAGAGTTCTTAGACCTAATTTTTGAAACGAACGCTTAGGGTAAAATGAAAGCTAAAATTTTAAACGAGTGCTTATAGGCCTAATACTGAAACAAGCGCTTAGACTTAATCAGTAAAGGAGTGCTATCACAGCGTGCCGCGTACCTTGTAGCCAGCACAAATAACATTGCTGCGCCATTTTGAAATCATTTGTTTATATAACGTTCTTCCGAGTCCACAGTTCCACAGTCTCTTGTCTGTGGAATTACTTAGGTTTTGACGCTTTAAGAACGAGGAATGTCACGGCGTACCGCGTACCGCGTAGCCAGCACATATAACATCGCTGCGCCATTTTGAAATTTAGTTCATTTGGAAATTAGTCCAGGTGGCGGGGTATTCTACAGTATTGTGCATTCCTATTTCTGGGTACCGCGTACCGCGTAGCCGGCTACGTGGAATATAGTTCGAGTGGCGGGGTATTCTGCAGTTAGTGGTGAAAAAGTGTTGACGGGC
>NC_090876.1:7340653-7348153 GCF_036669935.1 Montipora foliosa
CTCTCCATTAAATTTGTGCAAGATTGTAGATTTTGCTAACTCTGGATACTTGACAGTGTTTTTTATTTGTTTTTATAGATTGGTAGTCCTGGAGATCCTGGTCCTAAGGGAGAAAAGGTTTGTGCATTGTCTACCTTGTTTCTTCAATTCAAGGCTCCATTTGAGTCATTATGACTTTGTATATCTATTGCCTATACATGTGTACAATGTACATGTAACCTGGGTTGAAGATCCAGTGATCTCAAGAAGATATTAATTAATTATGCTTTTTCATGATGTAGGGTGATCCTGGAAGTCCAGGCGGTAAAGGTGATGTGGGTATCAGGGGAGAACCGGTGAGTCTTACTGTAAATTTTAAGAAGGTTTTTTCAGTACTATATACATGTATAGCATAATAGTGGCAAATTAGCTTTGAAATTGGATGTCGAAAAACTAAGATCCAAGACCTACACTGTACCTAGTTACCCCTTGTAAACAGTGGAAATTACGGGAAAGAAACCCAGGAAAACTTACCGCTATTAAGTCAGAGATTTGGGCACTGGATGCTGTTTCCATAAATGGTTTAATTTTAAACAGACACAATGCCATGACACACTTGAATGTTGTGTGACAGAAACAAAAACTGACATTCGACTGTGCTTAATAGTTATTTTGCGGAAATGGGCTTTTTGAATTATGAGAGACTCAGTCTGTTAACCCTTTGGTGGTAACCGCTAAAAATGCAATTATTTTTGTCAGTACACATACTAGTTGTTTTTGTAACACCCTTCGAAATTATTGGATCCTAATTGATCAAACATTCCTTTTGAAGGTAAAGAGATTTATGGCACCCAAATAACAAAAAAAAAAAAAATTGTATCAAAATGTACTTGTACTCTTAAGAGGTGCTCCCTAGTGTAGCATGTGCTGTATTGTGAGGGTTCTGTAGTAGCCTAGGGACTTGAACTTGCAGAAAGTAAGTACTGTTAGTATGATACATGCAAGTAAATAAATCAAACACTTAATAGTCAAAGGCCAATAAACATGTGGCCCTCAATCAGACCACAACATCTGATTCAGGAACTCTGTTCCCTGCTCTTTTCGAATAGTATGTGGGATCAATGTCCCACAGAATTAAGTTTATTAACAAAGTTTTTGAGACAGCTACCTGTGGGGCCTATGGTTTACAATCCTTTTCCACGAAGACTAGTGTTGTCTTACCACATGCGGATGTACATGTAATTACAAAGGCAACACTTTCTCTTCAGTTTTTTAAAGGTCCCGAGTGTTGGTCTTGACAGAGTCAAAGTCAGTGAAGTGCAGCAAAGTGGATGGAAAAATGCACATATTAATTAGTTTACTCATAGACTTAAGTTCGATCTTACTTGCATGACTTGCTAGCTCACGCATTGCATGTCCTCACTTATCTAAGTTTGATTTTGGATTGTTTAGGGAGCTGCAGGAGCTGATGGACTCAAAGGTGAAAGAGGTTTGCCTGGTTCCCAAGGTTTGCCAGGTCCTCCTGGGCCCATTGTTGCAGCACCCACTGCCGGACCTGGTGGACCAGACCCAATAATTGAACGTGTAAGTGTTTTTTTTTTTTTTGCAGTGTACTTTTTGCTTACTCTAAAAATAATTGTCTGTTAGAGTTTCCTCGCAATATTTAAAGGATGACACTTCTTACATAACTGTTGCCATCTTACTAACCCTATTCACTACTTACTGAACCCTAAAAACAGCAGCAGAAGTTAAAATAAAATTAATTGATAAACTCGTCAACCATAATTTGGGGAAAAAGGTGGAAAGATTGAAAATTCCAGACAATGATTATATAATAATTATAAAATTCTAATAATTGCCAAATCCATCGTACGGTCTTTAAACAATGTACTCATAGAGTAGGAAGAATTTCTAGTTCTTTGGATCATAAATTCTGTGCCACACTGTAATTCAAGATTCAGTGTCTGACCTTAGTTACCCTTTTTCTCCAACTTAATGCCAAGGCTGCAAGTGGTAAACTCAGATCAGCATAAATTAATCACTGGTGTGTTCAGAGAAAAATAAACCTTTTATCATTTCAATATTTGTTTACAACCACAGGCTTTAATTTGTCCTTACACTGTACAGAACTGTATATGCAACTTCTGACACATTTGTGTTACACCTTTTTTGCCAAGTTAATGATTGTGTTCTTTACATAAATGTGGAAGTGATTGCTTTTATTTTCAGTAAATGCGCATGACTGTAACATAATCCTCAATTTTCATGCAGCAGCCATAATAAAATGATTACCTGGTATTTGTTCATTTAAATTAGTTGGTACGGCCAAGTGACTCTAAAGGACCAGGAACGCAGTTCCAAGAAATCCGTGGACAGAAGGGCGCTCCGGTAAGTGCTTTTCTTTGAAGTGCAGGCCCTGTAGATATTCCATGTCCAGAGGCTGTAGTTTCAAATTTTGGGGTTTAAGAAACAACAATAACATCAGGAGCACTTAGAACAATGCAGGGATCCACATTCGTTGTCTTCCAGTCATCCCAGATGACTAAAATCTCAGCCAGACCACCCTCTGTTGGGTTATAGGATATAAACAGAAGAAAGTTACGGTGGTTGCGATTTGCTGGGCAATAAAGTTTGAAAGCACATGTATAATTCAATGAAAGATCAAACAAAGTGTCAACTGAGTCCTGTATTTAATGTGTTTTTGGTCATTTCAAGCTGTTTTTGGCATCATTTTGAGAGATCTTTTCTGGACCGCCAGATACAGAGTCAAGAAAATTGACCGGCAAGCAGCACCGACCTACTGGCTGGTGACCTTGTCTTGTTCAAGCTGGAACTGACGCCAAACCATTGAAACTCTCACCTTAAGGACAGTGCCTACCATTGTTATTGCGCATATGTTCTGCGCATCTCGAGATACCCGAGTTTCCTATCGGTGATGCTTACCAATACTTAACAGTGTATTTTTGCACGGTTTACAGCTATCCGGAGAAAGTAGATCATAGTACATGTAAGTACTCTTGGTATCCAAAAAGAAAATTGGGGGTAACCATGCATTTTTGAGAGAATATTAATTAAGCTTCAATTTGGGAAAGAACACCATACATTGCTTTGCATTTTAAAGCATTTTACAAATATTATTACTATCTTTGAAAAATGTGTGGTTACCCCCAATTTTCTTTTTGGATTTCAATAACACTTATTAAGATCTACATTTCCTGCGTAATCATAAGCCGGGGCAACAATACCTTTGAATTAGTAGGCACCGTCCTTAAAAACACCTGTCCCGCATCCGATTGATTAGAGATGTCCCCATAATTATCTTTCCCGAATTTGAGCTTCATCTTTCGAAAATTTACAGAGAAAGGCAATCCTGAGAACCATAATAACGCTTTCTCAAAGTGATTGGTGCAAGAAACCAGACTAAAGGAATGCGAAGCATTTCACTCTATTTGAATCTACCAATGAGTGCAACCTGACCATTGGAAACTGCCAGGAGGGGCTGGGAACTGCCAAGGGTTGCGTTGCACTGATTGGTGGATTCGAATAGACTCAAATGCTTTGAATTCCTTTGGTCTAGTTTCTTGCACCGATCATGTTGAAAAAGCCTCTCTTAAAATGACAGCAAAAACAGCTTTGAACAACCAAAAAAGACAACAAAGGACTCAGTTAACGCTAATTTGTTTCATCTTTCATTGAATTACTTGCTTTCAAACTTTAGTGCCGAGGAAATCGCAACCACTGTAACTTTCTTCTCTATATACTGGCATCCTTCTAAGATTGATAACAAACAACACCAAAAGAGGGTGCTCCACCTGTGGTACATGTATAATCACTCTGACCAACTTTAGGTCTTCTGTTGGAATAATGAAGTTTTTAATGAATGAATTAATCTCTTGTCATTCATGAATTTCATAAAATGTCATAACAAAATTATACTTTTGTCTGAGCATTTCTGTGTCCTTGACAAAATTTTGAAATGGAATAAGAGGACTCTTGAAAGGACTTTTTTAAAAATCTGTATCTGGTCCAGTGCAATCCTAGTTTTATTCTATACTCCGTTTTTTGATACTCAATCCTTTCTTCATACCTAGTTTGCAGTCCATGTTTTATACATGTACCCGGTCTTCAGTTCGGGTCTGCTGTCCGCAGTCCGCAGTCCACCATTAATTTTTATACTGATCGCCCGGACTAGGCGTCAGTATAAAAGGTGCAGTCAAGTACATAATATATCATAAGGCGTAATTGTCTGGTTTTAAAATGACTTTGATAAAAAAATGATTATGGATCCCTGAAATGGGAAAAGGCAATGAGAAATGGATAGTGCTGCATGACTATGTGGCGCACACATAAAATAAAAACCAAATTTACGGTTTTGACAACACCATGAGCATGTTACAACAATAAATCTTCTAAGATCATCACACTAAGCTGGACAATTTATAATTTTATTATTGCCATTTTATAGATACCAGAAAAATTCAGGTGGCTCCAACATCTGTGATGCGGCAAATATCGACTGGCAGTATAGCTCATACATGTAACTGCATCACACAGTCTGTAGCTGTGTGATGCAGCTCGATTCAAAGACCCACATTTCAACCTTGCTCACCATAGAGTATCCAGTAGCTCAGTGGTTAGAGCATCCGACTAGATCACGGAGAGTCATGGGTTCGAATCCCATCTGGGGCTCAGATTTTTGCGAGTTCCCAATGGGTTCTACATGTACATTTCATTTCATTTGTGTATATCATTCTCAAGTTTGCTCAATTGGGTGGTTGGTTGGCCACATCTCAGATAGGCTCAAAGGTGACTGCGTGATGCAGTTATGAGCTATGCTGTCAGTCGATATTTGAGTCTGTAGCTGCGTGATTCAGCTAGAGTCAAAGACCCACAATATTTTCACCCTTGCTCACCATATAGAGTCTCCAGTAGCTCAGTGGTTAGAGCATCCGACTAGATCACGGAGGGTCGTGGGTTTGAATCCCATGTGGGGCTCGGATTTTTCCGAGTTCCCAGTGGGTTCTACATTTCATTTCATTTATTTAATTTTGAAGTTGATCTAATTATACACACTGTAATCTTAGTTTGTAATTAACGTAACATACACAGTCATTTCATTACAATGTACAAATGTAGCATTTGATTTCTATAAGTAATGATGTTGGTTTAACATTAAATTCAGTCATTGTTAGACAGGTTACAGTTATAATTATTACAGATGCACTTCTATGTATTTTATGTACATGTATTTCTATCTGGCAATTCATACGTATGTGAAATTGATTACATCTTGAAAGGTCTTCCATGTTCTGTGCATGTACTGACCTAGCCTTGTTTTTGCATTGCAGGGTCCCGCAGGAAAAAGTGGACCACCTGGCCCCAGAGGACCGGATGTAAGGATTGAACCCCTTTTTGACTTATGATGTTAATTATTGTTGAATTATTGTTGAAATTTAAGTATTTTGCTATAATGCATGTAATGTAGTAACCAATACATGCCCTCTCATGCATGGGTCTATTTGCATTGTAATGTTTCCTCAGAAACGATGCGTAGTTATTTTGACCACAACTTACCTCCTTAAACCCAACAGATCGTACTTACTTATGATTCAGAGTAAAGCCAAGGGCAAAGTTTGTCAATATCCTGTCACAGTCTTAGTACTTGGCACTTACAATTTAAGTCATCTCATGAAGTGCATACTGCAGCTGGTATCCTCAAACTGCGGATCCAAGTGATAAATTATGTTCACTTTTCCTACCCTTCTCCTTTGCTTCGAATGCGACTGTTGATTGCACATCAAGAATCAAAAATTACTACTAACTTATAATTATTGTAATTTCATTACTTTTTTCCTTGAAAAATTAAAAAAGAGAAAGAATTAATTATCAACCAGGCCTGGGTTGCTCGAAGCATGGTTAGCGCTAACCAGCGTTAAATCCCATGGAAACCTATTGGTTTTGATACCTCTTAACCAACGGTTAGCGCTAACCGGGCTTCGAGCAACCCGGCTTTACAGGGTTACAGTTACATGTAATAGACCTCTTTCATAAATGGAGGCCTAACGAAATATTCTTTGTTTTAATGCTAGTCTAGCCTCCTTATGATGGGAAAACTCAAAAGAATTTTGAAATCAAAATAAGGCCAGTATTTGTTGGACTACTTTTTTTTGTAACATGAATACATGACATGGTACAAAAGAATAAAACAGGTACATTGTAAGGCTACTGCCATTCATGAAAGCGGTCTTAACAAAAGCTGATTAACAAATGTAATGGAATAATTATTATAAATGCATATAATTATTGAAGGTAAAACACATTTGTTTTGTTTGACAGGGTATCCAAGGAGAGCCTGGAGAAAGTGGTTTGATTGGTAGCACAGGAGGACCAGTATGTTTTTACTGTATCCATCACAGCCTCCATAAAAAGCATTGTTAATATGTTACTAAAATTGATTCTTCTATAAAAACCTATTTCTTTATGTGTCAACACCAGTCAGTATAAAATGCAGACTGGGGTCTAAAATGCAGACTCAATACAAAATACAGTGTAGGCCCAGGCCTCAGTTTGCATTTTAGACCCAGTGACTGCAGTCTGCATGTTATACTGACCAGCTGTGTCAGCACTTATTTAGTTAGGAAGTGTACAATTTGGGTATCAATATACACTGATTTTTTGACCTGTACCACTTTTAATTAATAACTTTATTTAGGGAGAAGAAAAAGTTTATTCTTTATATTTAAAAATGAGAAATACATGTATTTTCCATGGAGAATTTTTTGCATGCCAGATCTACCTACATATAACTTTCTTTGCACTTTTGAAGGTCAAAAATTTCAAATCCATCTAAGTTCCTTGCCTACCCTCAGGCAATATTACTGTTCCAGGTACAAAATACTACAATTTTATAATAATTGTCTTTTTGAAATAGCTTCGTGCCACGGATACAGATAGAGAACTTATAATTTGCTAGTGAGAGAGTTCTCTATAGCCTTAACCCTTTTACTCCTGTGGGGTTCCCCATTGATGAGTAAAATCGGCTGGCGTTAGACACGCTGAGAGTAAAATCTGTAAGTCTCAGTTGCCCTAACAGGAGTGAAAGGGTTAAAAGCTTGTAACCACAATAAACCCCCCCATGAACTCTCACTTAGCACTTTTGTAAAGAACCTGTATGATACATGTAAATATTGACCCTCCAGGGCCCAGTTGTTCAAAAGTTGATTAACGCTTGCAATCCCTGATTAAAAACTAACCAAGGAGTTTATTTCTCTACTCCCAAATGGGGATCGGCTATTCATCAAGTTACGAGTTGAGTTGAGTTTAAGTTGAGTTTGAGTTGAGTTTGAGTTTTAAGTTTGAGTTACAGCTTTTGGTGTTTTCCGGAATAGACCATTTTACAGTTGTAGCTAAGTTACCTGGCCTATGAATGGAAGCGAGGCTGCCGGTGACCCTGTTTTGATACAAACCTCAGTGCTTTTGTAATGTTAATACCGACTAATTAGAATTACACGTACAACAACA
>NC_090876.1:7360653-7363153 GCF_036669935.1 Montipora foliosa
TGGTGGTTTGTAGGTGGCTTTAGCATTTAGCCCACCCCTCCCTCTATTTTTCCTTCCAACCATAATACTATTGCATTCTACATGTAACAGTGTGCTGAGTGCATCAGGAACTGTGGCTCATTGCTGGGTTGTGGGATTTGTCATTGATGCACAGGGGCAAATCTCTATCTACATCCATGCAGCCGCACTATACAGGAGGGGGTGCAGGCTCAGTCCACAATGGACGCCATTGCCACTCCTCATAATTTTCAACGAGGCAATTGGTTTATATAGAAAACACAGAAGAAATGCATCATTGATCAATGTCAAGAAAATAATCTGATACAGATTTCTTTTCATTTATGTAACCTCTCATCTAATTTTCTTTGTTAAAATGCCTTGTGTCACTTATTGCAATGATCGAATAGACACAACCATTCGATGCCAATGTTTATGATTAAGTCATCTACAGAATTCAGGTAAATACAGTATGACAGGCGTGCTGGTCTTAAACACAGGTCACATTCCACAGGTCAAGACTAGATGAAGTCCCTGCTCCAATGATGAACAACCGTGTCTTTCCCCCAGACTTTAAAGAAACAAGTGACATTTTTGTAGAGTGATTTTTCTGGAGAGACTTTTGGTGTTGTCTATTTATTTGTAGCACAGTGACATGCACTGACCTGTGACCTGTGTTTTAGACCTGCAGAGATGTGATGCAATATGCTGTACTGCTGTTAAAATTGTCTTTCACATGTACCACATATATTTTGATATTTTTTTACAGGGGCCGCAGGGAATTGCTGGTGCTCCTGGTCTACGTGGAGTTAAGGGCGATCAGGTAAAAATAATGCTTAAAAATCTATAATGATTGTTAAGTTATAAGGGCACGCTTATTATAGAGTGCTGGATATTAGTTGCCAGCTGGGAGGTCAGTGTAGTGAAAAAAACTGTGACCAAAGTCTTGAAAAGGCTGCCCGAGGCCACAGGGCAAAGGGCAGCATTTTCAAGACTCAAAAGTCACAGTTTTTCACTGTATGGACCAACCCTTAGCTGGTAAATAACATATTAATTTTATTTTTTCCCTCTCTCTCTTTCTTCATCTCTGAAATCACTTTTGTACTTTTTGACTGGCATCTCGCTCGATAGTGAATGCAGTAAGTGACTTACAACCTACAATGTAACACTTCAAAGAGAAATACTTTTATTTCAATTTTGTTTCCTGGAGCCTGACTTGTCTAATGGAAATCTGTTTTGAAGCTAACTTTTCTTTGCATTGAACTGATGCTGTGTTAAAAAATGGAAATTTAAATTAAGGTCCAGGACAAAATCCATTCCTACCCTGGGCAGAGATAGGAAAATCCAGTTCATGTGGAGAACCAATCAAATTTCAGGATTCACTGCTACAAAATTTCAGCACCCCTGGTCAAAATGAAATTCGAACTTTACCTCTCGACCATCGCACCGTGTCAATTTCTCGCTTGTAATCAACGATGTTTGACATTGACAAGGGAAAGGCCAATCTGAAATCATAACCGAACGACATGAGTGGCCGAGGTGCACATGCAAGCTCAAAACATCTGCAGCTCAACTAGACAATTCCAATGCCTTGAGTCCAAACAAAATCGAACTTCACTCTTCATCTCAATTGTTTTAGAGTATATTCATGTCAATCATCGCAACGTGTTGATTTCTCCATATACTTGGTATTCCAATCACCAGTCACCATTCACCGTAAATTTTTATTGGTTTATATCACGTATCATGCTCTTTCAATTGTCAACAACAAACAAAAGTGCTAGAAACATTTTCATTTGGCAAAGATGCTTATCGAGTCTGCAAAAGTAAACATGCGTGCGGCAAAGTTGTATTTTTTTCCACAAATCGAGCCCTCAAAAATTGGCAAAGGTCGGGCTTTGAAACTTTGCATGATTTTTGCATTAAATAACCCCACGATACCTTCAATACGAAGAAAAAATATGAGGAAAAAATCGGAGAGCAAAGTGCACTCGGCTCACTTCACTCACCAATTTTCTCCACTGCAGAGCTCATTCACAAGGTAATTATTATATTACCATATGCTCTCAATAATATTATTATATTCCTTGATTTAAACAAATAAAATGTTCCTTGGAATTAAGTCTTTTAATTATTAACCAGTGTTGAAAAGTGTTGAAAATCGTGAAGAACCACAGGTAACCCAGGCTCACTGTGTGTGCCACATTGGTAAATATAGAGAACATATGAGGCGAAGTTTAGGTCTGGAAATTTGCTAGAAAATGGAAATAAAAATCGATGAAACTTACCATGTGGTGAGCTGTTGTTGTCTTTAATACATACACGAAGTTTCGGGGAAAATGGTCTTGGTTCACCTTCCTTCATGGTATAGTGACAAGGTAGGAGACTGAAGCCAGCATTGGGACTCCGATCGACCCAAAACAAGCACGATTTTTTTTCGCGAAAATCGAATCCAGTCGCTAAATAAACACGCCAGGCTCCTGGAACATGAATTTCTCTAAAC
>NC_090876.1:7385653-7388153 GCF_036669935.1 Montipora foliosa
CCATATACTTGGTATTCCAATCACCAGTCACCATTCACCGTAAATTTTTATTGGTTTATATCACGTATCATGCTCTTTCAATTGTCAACAACAAACAAAAGTGCTAGAAACATTTTCATTTGGCAAAGATGCTTATCGAGTCTGCAAAAGTAAACATGCGTGCGGCAAAGTTGTATTTTTTTCCACAAATCGAGCCCTCAAAAATTGGCAAAGGTCGGGCTTTGAAACTTTGCATGATTTTTGCATTAAATAACCCCACGATACCTTCAATACGAAGAAAAAATATGAGGAAAAAATCGGAGAGCAAAGTGCACGCGGCTCACTTCACTCACCAATTTTCTCCACTGCAGAGCTCATTCACAAGGTAATTATTATATTACCATATGCTCTCAATAATATTATTATATTCCTTGATTTAAACAAATAAAATGTTCCTTGAAATTAAGTCTTTTAATTATTAACCAGTGTTGAAAAGTGTTGAAAATCGTGAAGAACCACAGGTAACCCAGGCTCACTGTGTGTGCCACATTGGTAAATATAGAGAACATATGAGGCGAAGTTTAGGTCTGGAAATTTGCTAGAAAATGGAAATAAAAATCGATGAAACTTACCATGTGGTGAGCTGTTGTTGTCTTTAATACATACATGAAGTTTCGGGGAAAATGGTCTTGGTTCACCTTCCTTCATGGTGTAGTGACAAGGTAGGAGACTGAAGCCAGCATTGGGACTCCGATCGACCCAAAACAAGCACGATTTTTTTTCACGAAAATCGAATCCAGTCGCTAAATAAACACGCCAGGCTCGTGGAACATGAATTTCTCTAAACCATGAATCCACTGAAGCATCTCCAGGTAGCAAGGCGAAGCCACCAGGCTCTGTAGAACTTGTAAGTTAACCTGCTAAAATGGCAGCCAGAAACTGTTGTCCTCGCAAAGAGTCCAATTCAAAATGGCACTGAACTTGGGACGCCTGGTGACGAGTATACATGTAATAAGTTTCCCTAGAGGGAGGGGAGTCCCAAATCTTACTGAGCAGTCTAATTTAAATTAATTGAGCCTCAGGGCAAATGGAACTCTTCTATGAGAGCGTCGTAAGGAAAAAAAATGCTTCCCATATATACTTGGGGCAAGATCTTTTTATACAGTGGCTCCTGCTCACTTCTTGTGGAAATGAACTAGTTCAAACACATTTGTTTGTTGCAAAGCAATCATCAGGCAGCAATGCTGTGTGAAGCATTTAATTTAGTCCATCTCCAGAAATCTATTTATCTAATGTACACTGTATATTGTATTGTATCTATTTAGAAAGTATTGTTATAAAATTGCAGGGTGCTCAAGGAGATCGTGGTGAAGAAGGTGAACAAGGAGAATCGGGTCTTCAGGTAAGTGAAGTGATATTTTAAGGTAACCTAACTAGTAGTATGAAAGGGATAGTTTCTAAAGAAACTGTGGTGCTTCGTTGGTGGGGAAGTAGTGTACAAAAATTTGGTTTTATCAACAGAGTTGATAATGTAAATTGGCCACCGTACAGAGATTCTAAAAGCTGACGTTTTGAGTGTTAGCCCTCCGTCAGAGCGAATCGAGGAATTGTGGGTTACGTGTAGTTTTTATAGTAGAGTAGGAACTACGCTATTGGTGGTAACAAGGGGACGTGAATAATAGGAATATATTAGTTAAATGAAAAGCGTTCGTTAATACCGTGAGGATTAAGGGTGCCGGTTTGGAAGATGAATTTTTGTTAGATTCCTGCGGCTTTCCGTCGTACCTAGATGTAGGGAAGGATTCGCTCTGACGAAGAGCTAATGCTCCTAACATCAGCCTTTAGAATCTCTGTGCGGTGGCCAATTTACATTTTCAATTCCCTTGATAAAACCAAATTTTTGTACATGTAACTAGTAGTATGCTTTGGAAGCAAAGGAGAAAAGAAACAGGACAGACAAATATGAGGTGCGTGATCATCATTTGTGCACATGACTTATCAATGCACGTGTGACATAATTATTTCAATCTATGGTGCTGAAAAAGCAGACAAATGAAAATTTTAAAGCTCACCCGATGCACATGATACCCTAGATTAGAAATTGCATTCTTCTAATGTCAAAGGTAAAAATGATGACACGCTTTCAAGTCTGTGCCACATTTGTTCCAATGTCTGGAAGGAAAAGCCATTACTAGAGTAACTAACAGTGCTTGTATTTTACAGTTGGTGCAACTTTCACCTTTGTTTTGCAATTAATTAAGCCAACCCAATATTTCAAGCAACCCATGATGATCTGGTCTTAGTTTTGTAAACTCTTCCCCCCCCCCCCTTTCCCTCCTTTTTTCTGAAACCAGTCTTAAAATGCACTGTAATGTACATTGCAAAATTTCATCTCATTTCAGGGACCAACTGGGATTCCAGGACGAGATGGTATAGACGGAATTAAGGTTAGCACCGTAAAGAATGCTTGACAGCACTGTGAACAGTGTAAAGATTTTTTCAAAGAATAATTAAAATACAT
>NC_090876.1:7395653-7398153 GCF_036669935.1 Montipora foliosa
CTGGTGCCAATGGCCCTGCTGGAGCTGCTGGAAACAAAGGAGATATGGTAATAGCCACATTATTTCTGTTAAAGCAACAACTTGTCTGATACCCTACTCAAATCCTTTATGTCCTCTAATCACGTGTTCCTGAATCTACTTCATAAGTTGAGAGAAGACTTCAGCGAGAGTTGTGCCAAAATGGCGGGCAATTTGAGCGCTTTTAAAAAATCGTAGGAGATTCACCTCTCAATCGAATCGAAAAATTAGTAATATTTTTTGCTAAAGTTCATTTTCTAATATGGACTTTCAAATAGGAAAATAAAAATTTTCACGTTATGGGCACTTTAACACTGAAAACTTGAAAGTCAAACCATGTGCAGTTATGTTTTACATTCCCATGTATATCTTTCATTTCAGGGAGGGACAGGGCCAATGGGCCCACTTGGCCGAACAGGAAGTCCTGGAGCAGATGTAAGTAGCAAATGTTTTTTTGGGGGGGGAGGGGGGGGAGGGGGAAGGCTGTCTAACGCCAGACCTTTTTTCCTCGTCAATGGGGAACCCCACCAGTGAATGGGTTAATCACTCACCCATTAATATTATTCTTGACAAGTCAACTAACATTTATTTCAAAATTTTACTATAGGGACGCCCAGGTGCCTCAGGCGATCCAGGGAGACGTGGTGAACAGGTTTGTGAGGATACACACGGTCATGTATACGTTAGGGAGTTAAAGCCGCGGATACACGAGCGATTTTTTGCTCGCGCTGGTGATGCGATTTTTTCAAATTTTGTCGCGTTGCCAGGGCGCGATGAAAATCACACGTGTAGCCACCCTTGAACTGGCGACGCGACGCGACAGGTGAAAAAATCGCAACAAAAAAGTCGCCAGAGCTGAAACTTTCGCGACAACATCGCTGAGATAGTTGCCCGTGTAGCCACCCTGCAACTAGGGAGCTTAAGCAACGACAACGGCGACGGCAACGAGAACGTCATCTCAAAATATAAATTCGCGTTATTGTAATCACTTCGTTAATATTTCAACTTTTTTAATATGACGGGGGTGTGGTAGTTCCTCAAAAATGACGCTGGTAGGAACGGCGCTCAATTTAGGGCAGAAAATGAAAAGTTATCTTCAAGTGCTGACGTTTTCCATAAAACCTAAAATTTGGCTATTTCACGTTGTAGTTTTGCTGACGACGGCAATGAAATGGACAAAAGTGAAAAACACACGTGCAGGGCGTGCAAAGCTATTGTTTTTGCCTATTAAATATGCAAATTTGTGACGTTCTCGTTGCCGTCGCCGTTGTCGTTGCTTAAGCTCCCTACTTTTTCCCCGCGCTTGCGACGCGACTAAAGAGTGTTTAGTCAATGAAATTAAAGGAGGTATATCTGTTTATAGTGGCCAGGTCTCTTGAAGTATGCGATTCTCGCGGCCTTCAATTTGTCGCCAAAATTTGTCACAAGTGTAGCCACCCTCGCGCGCAGGCGACGCGACAAAATTTGAAAAAAATCGCATCACCGGCGCGAGCAAAAAGTCGCTCGTGTAGCCGCGGCTAAAGATCTACGACGCCACGGCAACGAAAACGTCACAAACTTTGCATATTTAATGAGCGAAAACAATAGCTTTGCACGCTCTGCACGTGCATTTTTCATTTTTGTACATTTCTTTCATGTTTTCGGCAACTCTGCGACGTGAAATGACCAATTCTTAAGTTTTACGAAGAACGTGAACACAAGGCAGCGAATTTGAATTTTCTGTCGTAGCTTCAACACCGCACCTCTTAATTCAGTTCGTGGAAAGTTGCGCTACTTTTTTGAAGTTAGACAAACCGACATAATGTTGAAAACGATCAATAAACCTGAACTTGCAATTTTAAATGACCTTTTCGTTACCGTCGCGTCGTAGATCTTAAAGAGCGGGACACACTAGACGAAAGGTCTCTGCGACAAGTTGCTCCGTGTTTACTACTTGCAAAACTAGTCGCTGCGACACGACGCCAGGGTGCACAAGCAGTGATCTCGTATGTAAGGGAATGTGAACTAGTTTTCTAATTTAATATGGCTGACCATATAACGCTCTCTCATTGGTTCATTTATATTTTGTCGCAGCGACTTGTTGCCGCAAGTGTACACTCGGTGCGACAACGCTGCTTTCGCTAATTTTGTCGCTGCGATAAGTCGCAAGAATTCAAGCTGGTTTGAATTCGTGCGACTGATCGCGGCGACAAAATTCTGCCGCAACGACAATGATTTTCATAAAATTAACCGTATCACACAAGGCGAATTGTTGCGGCGACTTGTCCCCCCGACGGGCCGCAGCAACTTATCGCCTAGAGTGTCCCGGCCTTAAGGCCTGGCCAAATGTTGCAACATTTTAACGCAACTTTGTTGCATACTTTGGCCACCCGGTTGCGATATGTTGCAACGGGTTGGATGATGTTGGATCAAATTTGAAAACGGTCAAATTTTTCGTAAAACATTTTGGATTTTGTATGACGTTGTGCTCGTTTGGCTACGT
>NC_090876.1:7405653-7408153 GCF_036669935.1 Montipora foliosa
TAGTTTAGAAAAGACACTTTTCTGACGCTGGTGGGAACTAGGCCAATTTGGGTAAATCTTACTCTTGGTTCATTCTTGATTGTGACAATGCACATTTGCCAAAACATCTTTGTCCAGACATACCTTGTAATTAGATTTACACCATGTTTTGATATCAAGCACAAAGTGTCCCATTCTTATATCCAACAATACGTTCAAAACAACAACAACAACAACAACATTTCTTTATACCAACAGGAAACAAAAAAAGTAGTACATTGATTTTGAAACTGAAAAAGAAGGTATTAGCTGCCTATAACAACCATAAGGGCTAAGAAAATTAGGCAGCTATCTATGAAGTACAATTAGAGAAGATTACGGTCAGAGGTACCAATGCCAGGATACTTTATCTTCAGTACATGCACATGGCTGATCTAGCCCTGGCTGTGCCTAATGTTAGAACATCTGATGATGTGGACAGATCTTTCCTTCACTAAGGAGAACGAACAGTCTCCAAGTCACCATTGTCGGGGTCACTCTCTGGTGCTTGTATAAATCAACGTGCATCTAAAGACATGAAGTTCTGGACAAATCGTCAGTCTTGTGGTTTCACACTGTACTCCTGGAATTCCTGGAAAACTCCTGCAGTTTTGAACAATTTTCCAGGGCCCGAGAAAACGCCTCAAAATTTCTATTTTTGCATCAATTCAGGGAAAGGGTCTGAAAGATCACTGAAAATAGCTAAAAATTATGCCTTGGTCCGTTTTTCAGGGAACCCCCGGAAGTCGAGGTCATCCTGGGGCTGTCGGAAGAGGAGGATCAAAGGTTTGTTTAAATCTTTTCTGTTGTAGCTGATGCACATTTCCTTAAAAAGTGCAGTTTGTATATAAAAAAGCTGAGGAGCAAAAGCTTATTGGTGGGGAATTAGATACTAAGAAAAAACGAATGAGAAAGCAATGAAAAAGATTCCCTACATGCACTTTAACTTAGTAAAGCCCCTGTCAAACGTAGAATGTTTGGTGACCAAACATTTTATCGTTTGGCCCACCTTGTTTGATCGTGTTTGGTAAAATTTGAAATCCGTCAAACTGAAGCTTCCGATCAAACACCTCAAAATATAACTTTGCAATAAGTCTTTCACGATTATTCAATGTCCATTCACGTTGTGCAATGTGGGCGAAGTATCCTAAAAATAAAACCGTACGTGCGGTTTCACAGCAGAAATTGAGAATGAAAGATTCACACCTGTACGCTTGCGTTGTCGTCAAAAGCTCAAATTGGTGATTTCACGTCGTTGTTCTGAAGATTACAGCAAAAATATGTGCTAAGATGCGTTCCGCACGATTATTTTCCCCTTTCAAATAATCATTTTGTTGTTTTGTGGCGTTTTTAGATCTTAAAGTCCCTAATTAATGCACAATATCCGCAAAGCTTCTACGCCAATACTTCTACGGAAATTGACCATGACATTGTTATGCAGATTTTGCTTTTAATCTCGCGTTTCGTTACCTTCGAACAAATTTAGGGCGATGCAGGGAAAAATGGACAGCCAGGAATAAATGGGGCCAAAGGAGAACTGGTATGTTTTTCATTGGTGACTCTGTTGGTTTCACCGCTGTCTGTCTTTGTTTGATTGAAATGTGTTAATGATCGGTACAGGCGTTCCCTTTAGTGCAATGTTACTGTAGGTTTTCTACTCACATACAGTTGCAGTTTGTGATAAATGTAGGACGGTGTGGTTCGAAATCGATTTTGGTGATGGATTTGAAACTGTTCTTGCACTGAGGGAGATTTAGTTTACGAAATTATTTTATCCTTTTCGAGATTTACAATTTTGGCGAAGTAATATTTAAATGGATTCCGGTCACCGAAAACGAAGGTTTTTGAAAACGCTCTCCATAGTGTAGATTTAAAAAAATGAAGGTTTATCATATTTCGAGTGGACGTGTGAAAAACCTCCATACAATGACATAAGGGCTAGTGATACGATACAGAGCGTACACCCACGCATGCTTCATAGGCGAAGATTAGCATTTTCGAATCGTTTTTGCGTATGTCTGTGGAAGGTCAAATACGATTCGAAAACGTTACGTGTGGACGTAGATTATCTTCATATACGGAGGAAAAAACTCCGTTTTGAAACGGGAGGTTGCCTTCGATTGACCCTATTCCGGTATAAGGATACGTGGAGTGACGATTTGAAACGGTATATCTGACGTTTTGAAGCAACAAGGACAATAAAGATATGTTAAAAATAGCATTTTAGGAGGTGTTTGACAATTTTGATGTGAATCTCCGTAAAAACAAGGGATTTTTAACTTCTATTCTATGTATTCCTATCCCAGAGTACGGTCAATCAAACACACCCTTTTGGTGTGCTCCCTTGTGCGTTTCCATTGAATGGCAAAACCTCCAATGTGGAGGGCGGGAATGAAATTCACTGTTCAAGTGCAGCACGCTTCGGTCTCTTTTTAACCTTGTGTTTTGGGAAATTTGGGTTTCTGTTTAAGAAGTTGCTTTC
>NC_090876.1:7413153-7418153 GCF_036669935.1 Montipora foliosa
CGACTTGAAGTGAACTTATTCCGAGACGATAATAGATAACATCTTACTTGACTGTTCGCCTCGCTATTATTGCGTCGTTCTACCCTTCTGGGGACAGTCCCTTTGGAATTCGATCACCGCTAATCTTGAGTTGACTATAATTATGTTGCTGTGGTAGTTAATTTCGATGGTCATTTGCCAACCGGGTGTCATACAACCCTACTTAATGATGAAATGGTATATGAAATGAATCATATATGAACTGCGGATATGAAATCAAGTGAAGCTATGATCTTCGCAGTTATGAACGCAATTTTTGCAATTGCGTAGAGAAGCCTGAAAAATTCAGGACTTCAACGGGGTTTGAACCCGTGACCTGAATTTTTCAGGCTTCTCTACGCAATTGCAAAAATTGCGTTCATAACTGCGAAGATCATAGCTTCACTTGATTTCATATCCGCAGTTCATATATGATTCATTTCATATACCATTTCATCATTGATTCATTCCTCACGGGACCATTAGAACCCACAAATGACCAGCTCCCAACGTCAGTGGCTTTATAGCTCAGTTGGTTAGAGCGTCGGACCGGAATCGCGAGGTCACGGGTTCAAACCCCGTTGAAGTCCTGAATTTTTCAGGCTTCTCTACGCAATTGCAAAAATTGCGTTCATAACTGCGAAGATCATAGCTTCACTTGAACCCTACTTAAGTCAGGCGATTTTTACGTAATATTTTAAATAATATGATAGCCACAAGGAAGAAAATCGAGGCTAGCGATAGTACGTAGTACTATAAAAATGTATGAAAATGACAAAATGGAAAAAAACAAAGATTTGAATTAAGTAAATGCAGGGGCAATAGGCCTTATTCACGATAGCCGCCATGTTGGTTTTCAAATTGTCATGCAAATTAGCCATGTGTTATGCTGGGGGGCAAACATGGAAAAAAGGCAAATTGCGGAAAATCGGCTCGTCGAATTATTGAATTAACATTGCTGAAAGTACATTTTAGAATTTAGAATTAAAGTGCCTATCACCTCAACACACTTTTCCTCTTTATTTATTCTCCGAAATTGTACCAAATACATCGTGTTGTTTAAAGAACCTTTTGATTGAAATTTTACTTTTTTATTGGCTTTCAAAGACGGGAAAAGTGATCATACTTTGATCCATAACCGAGCAATGAAGGAGAATGGGTTCGATACCGGGTTGACGTCACAAATTAATTTTCATTGAGATAGTTCTTTGAAAACAGCGATGCAAATCAATTTGTGACGTCAACCCGGTATAGAACCCATTCTCCTTCATTGCTCGGTTATCAATCACGGTATGACCACTTTTCCCGTTTTTCAAAGCCAATGAAAGAGTGAAATTTCAATCTAAATGCTCTAAAAACAACACGATGTATTTGGGATGATTTCGGAGAATAAATATATTGGAAAAGTGTGTTGAGGTGATAGGCACTTTAAGTACCTTTTATAATAATTTTATATCTTTTGATTGCCTCCGATATTTTGACTTTTTACTTCGTTATCTGCTGATTTTTCATTAAAAAAATCAAAGTAACTTTCTATTTCACTACTTAGGTGATAAACATTCAATGAACGTGAAACAAATCTGTGTGGCTAAGATGTTCGTTATAACCTCTCGAACTTGTGTTGTTTGCCCCCTGAGAAGTGTGTAGCTAATTTACATGATAATAGCGAATCTAACATGGCGGCCATCGTGAATAAGGTCTATTCTGAGTCACGGTTTGCAGGGAAGATCTACTATTCTTGTTAACGTTGCAGTACGTGGTTTCTAAAGAAAGAAAAGAAAAGAGTAGATGTTTTTGTGACGGATGCAGATTCACTTATCTGGACGTTACTTACAGAAAAAAAAGCCCAGAATGGATAGTATAAATCATAAAACTATAACCAAAGTTCATTTCCCGAACATGCTGTTTTCATTTCGTGCAGCTTTGACCATGAGCTCTTTTTTAAAGCCCTGTACTTCGCAAGGTTTTTTTTGCTGGTGCATCCTATTTTCCCTGGGTTTTTATTGTTTCGAGATTAAGCTTAATTAAGGACAGTGCCTACTAATTGAAGGTATTTTTACGCGGTTTATGAATTTGCGGGAAAAGCAGATCTTAGCAAGTGTTACTGAAACCAAAAAAGAAAATTGTGGGTAACCACGCATTTTTCAAAGACAATTAATCAACAATGTTTGTAAAAAGCTTTGAAATACAAAGCAATGTATGGCGTTCTTTTCCAAATTGAGGCTTAATTATCGTGGAAAATTTGCGCGATTACCCCCAATTTTCTGTTTGGATACCAAGTGCACTTGCTAAGTTCTGCTTTCTCTGCATAGTTTTATAAAGCACCACCCTAGGAAACCCGAGTATCTTGAGACGCACAGAATGTATGCGCAATAACAATAGTAGATACCGTCCTTAAGGAGGGTGATTTCTTCCGGCTGACAAGGAGGCGTCTGTGTTGCGCTTTTAGTATGATTTCTTATAGCTTTTTCCTTCGAATTTCTTCACAGGGTGAACGTGGTGCTAGAGGTGAAGAGGGAAAATCCGGTTCCCCTGGTATTGCGGTACTGTGATGAATTACTTGCAATCTGGATCTCCTCTCTCAGTTTCTCTTGTTGTCATCCATTGTGTTCTTGGTTGTTCATTTGGGAATGGCATGGTTCTTTTTGTGTTCCACAGGGTCGGCAAGGAAACAGAGGTGATCTCGGACAACAAGGTGCCCAGGGACCGCAGGTATGTAGCTCTTGTATTTGATGGATTAACTGACATGTATCTTAGGTAATGCAGAAATGCAGATAAGAGGTTTTTTCGATCAAAAGGCATGTCTGAGTTTTTGATGCATGTTGGCACAATGCTAAGGGCAGATTTCGAAATTTGTCGGCACAAATGTATGCCGAGACGGCTACAGGCCATTTTGAAACTAAAGTGACGGACATTGTGGCTCTGTTATCACAGGGCATCTGTTCATCTTTGAGCAAAATATTTAAATTCATGATGGTTGACAAAATTTTATGGAACGCGCACAGTGTATTTTCAAATTGCAATGTCGTTTGCATTCTATTTCCTGGACCACAAAACAACGATTTTGTACCTGTTGTCCCATGAAACCGAAACGCTTTTGTCGTCTGTTTTCCCCTGTAGAAGTTGCAAAGTGTTGCGTGCTTGCCAGTAAACAAGGCAGGCATTATAAGCAATTATAATATATTCGCCCAAAGGTCATTGCGGTCATTTGTTTTTGTTTTCATGAAGTGACGATTTGTCCAAGTGCGTGATCTGATTGGCTGAATGCACTCAGGCGAATCAAGCTGTTAACAACATATTAGCTATTTGGGTAATTTCGTGCTACACGAAATTCAGTCACGGTCGGCTTAATAGGGAGCTTAAGCATCGACAACGGCAACGGCAACGAGAACGTCATCTCAAAATATAAATTTGCGTTGCTTTAATCGCTTCGTGATTATTTCAGCGTTTTTAATATGACGAGGGTGTGGTATTTCTTCAAAGATGACACCAGTCGGAACGCCACTCCATTTTAGGAGAGAAAATGAAAATTTATCCTCAAGTGCTGACGTTCTTCATAAAACCAAAAACTTGTCTATTTCACGTTGTTGTTTAGCTGACGACGGCAACGAAATGGACAAAAGTGAAAAACGCACGTGCAGGGCGTGCCAAAGCTATTGTGTTTACCCACTAAATATGCAAATTCATGACGTTCTCGTTGCCGTCGCCGTTGTCGTTGCTTAAGCTCCCTATTGACTTTGCGAATGTGTGCTTGTTCAGAGGGTTTTTCTGTTCGAAGTCACACCAAAAGTGAATGACAGTGGCAGTGTGCCATTGTAGCCGCCATTGATAGGGGATATTAGTGGACACGAACTGGTCAGCATATATTTTCTTAATTCTCGTTGGTTCGTCATTCGCTGTCCATTGAGCTCTAGGACCAAGGAACGAAAAAGCCGACATTCTCACAAATCTCATTGAATGAATACTCGCAATAATTATGCAACAGATGTCGAGAAACGGAAACGAAATATTAAGGTGAATTTATATTGTTGTGAAAAAGTAAAGTAGTGTGTTTATGGGTTTGTTTCCGAAAGAATACAGGGTTTTCAATCACGTGATGAGAACGCCATGTTCGTGCGCAAAACAATAGCAAATTATGGCTCATGTTTTGCATTATAATAGACTCAAATTCCCAAAAGACTATTTTCTCTATTATTCTGTGCACCAACATGGCTGCTGTGACGTCAGGTGAAAACCATCTACGTGAAAACCATCTATTACAATACCAATTCTCGTTTTTGTTGTCCATGTGTAATATCTCGTAGAAATAGTCTTAGTGTACTTAGGAATGCGTTCTCATATTCTCCTTACACACGGAGTTGGTTTTGTCTTACCTTTGTTAACAGGGACCTCCTGGTATTCAAGGTCAACCTGGTGTGGCAGGGAAAGTGGGAAGTCCGGTAAGTGTTTTACTGCGGAGGGAGGCGGACACTATATCTGGACCGGTTCTCACTAAGGGGGGGGGGGGGGGGGTCGAGTATTTTCAATTCCTGTTCCCTAGACCATCCTAGACGGGAACTCAGAAGCAAAGTTTCGAAAGCAGAGATGCAGTGTAGCCATTCATTAGCTCTGTCTCTGTTTTATTACAATGAAGCTGTCAGTACTCTTGGTGACCCATGTAGGCAGCAATTTTTACAAGAGAAGTAGCGGGACTTTATCGACCTCTGCTAAAACAGAGAGACTCCCAAGCAGTGACTTGATTTAATGAAAAATCGTTCGTTATGCTGGGTAAAGTATAATGGAATCTTGCGTTCTTCTTAAGTCCGAATATGTATCACTTCCATACGTGGTACAATGGGGGTCCGCCAGACGTTCAACTTCCATTCATTTACAAACACAACATCCTTTTGACATGACGAACACTCGAGGGCTTTTACTAAAAAGTGCCTGGGATAATATCTATGGCCTCAGACCGGGTGGAATGAGGGAAAACTGTGGTCGCG